>NC_044323.1:173886227-173961981 GCF_007399415.2 Gopherus evgoodei | reverse complement strand
TCTGAATCTTTTCTAGTGCTAGAATATCTTTTTTGAGGTGAGGAGACCACATCTGTACACAGTATTCGAGATGTGGGCGTACCACGGATTTATATAAGGGCAATAATATATTCTCAGTCTTATTTTCTATCCCCTTTTTAATGATTCCTAACATCCTGTTTGCTTTTTTGACCACCTTTGCACACTGCGTGGACATCTTCAGAGAACTATCCATGATGACGCCAAGATCTTTTTCCTGATTAGCTGTAGCTAAATTAGCCCGCCTCATATTGCATATATATTTGGGGTTATTTTTTCCAACGTGCATTACTTGACATTTATCCACATTACATTTCATTTGCCATTTTGTTGCCCAATCACTTAGTTTTGTGAGATCTTTCTGAAGTTCTTCACAATCTGCTTTGGTCTTAACTATCTTGAGTAGTTTAGTATCATCTGCAAACTTTGCCACCTCACTGTTTACCCCTTTCTCCAGATCATTTATGAATAAATTGAATAGGATTGGTCCCAGGACTGACCCTTGGGGAACACCACTAGTTACCCCTCTCCCTTCTGAGAATTTACCATTAATTCCTACCCTTTGTTCCCTGTCTTTTAACTAGTTCTCAATCCATGAAAGGACCTTTCCTTTTATCCCATGACAGCTTAATTTATGTAAGAGCCTTTGGTGAGGGACCTTGTCAAAGGCTTTCTGGAAATCTAAGTACACTATGTCCACTGGATCCCCCTTGTCCACATGTTTGTTGACCCCTTCAAAGAACTCTAATAGATTAGTAAGACATGATTTCCCTTTACAGAAACCATGTTGACTATTGCTCAACAGTTTGTTTTTCTATGCGTCTGACAATTTTATTCTTAACTATTGTTTCGACTAATTTGCCTGATACCGACGTTAGACTTACCCGTCTGTAATTGCAGGGATCACTTCTAGACCCCTTTTTAAATATTGGCATTACGTTATCTAACTTCCAGTCATTGGGTGCCAAAGCCGATTTAAAGGACAGGTTACAAACCTTAGTTAATAGTTCCACAACTTCACATTTGAGTACCCCATGAATAACAGCAATGTTCAGGTTTCTGACAGTCCCAAAGGACCAGTCACTTCCTTAGGTCAGATGACTCTTAGATCTCCCAACAAAAACAACACTTGTAGCCAGTCCTGTCATAACCTGTATTAAAATTTATTTGAAAGGAAATGAGAGTTGCTTACAAAGTTGAAGCAGTGTGACAGAGCTCTGTCCTTGTCTCCATAGGCCCTGCATTTCCTGGTTGATTTCACTAGCCTCAGAGGCTCACTGTGACCCTCCCCGTAGCCCTTCTCTCTAGGGAAGAGTGTCACAGCCCACTGAGCCATTTTCATCGTAAGCCAGCAAGGGAGAGGAGGCAAAGCCCCCCTCCCTTGCACAGTCTCTGTTGTCTCCCAGTCTCAGTGATTAATCAGAGGAGCAAAGGGGTGAGCCCAGGACCCCCCCTCTACTCTAGGCTCCAGCCCAGGGACCCTAATAGTATCAGCTGTGGTATCTGACTTTTTAGAAAGAGGACACATACAATTCCCTGTTCTTCTTCCTCAGGCTCTACTTCACCCTTACCTCAGGGCTTCCTTCCTTGTGCCTGATCTGGTGTGTACTGCTCAGTCGCTCCCCCTGCTCCTGTTCTGCACCCCCACCTGCCTAACTGGGAGGTCTTTAACTAGTTTCAGCCAGCCCCTGATTGGCTTCAGGTGTCCCAATGAACCTGGCTGTCTCCACAGCTTTCTGGAAGGATATTAATTGGCCCCAGGTGTCTTGATTAACCTGGAGCAACTGTCATTTGGTTACCATAGTAACAGGGATTTGTTTAGCCTGGGGCTAACATACCTGTTTCTCGCTACTTTCCTAGAGCCATCTGGCCTTGCCCTGTCACAGCAGCTAATCATCCAGATGCAAAAAAGTTCCAGTCTTAAATTTCAAAAGGTAATAGAAGCTTCTATAATAAGCAAGCTCTACATGTTCTTTAGGACTAACCCCGGCTAATCAGCTGGGGATCTCGTGCTGATGCCTAGAAACTTTGCCCCCCAGAGTCCAAGCAGCATACAGATAATCAGTTCCTTCTGTATGGAGTTTTTCATCCCCTTCCTACCATGTGCTCTGAACTGCAAACTCAGCTAATGGGAAGTCAAGAGCACAACAACAGCCTTGTGTCTTCTTTAACATCCCATAATAGTCTCTCTGGTGTTGATGGACCTTTCCTGCCAGGCAGTGTATAATGCATTTGGCTGCCAATCAGCACTTCACCTAGGTAAAGTCTCTCTCCTGTCTGGTGATTTACAGAGCCACAGAGGCTCACAATGCAACTAATCAGATATTAACCCAGGCAGCAACTCAATAAAGCATTCAATAAAGTCTAAATATGTTCTTATAATCCTAATACCTGTTTTAAAAATACTAACAGAGGTGAGTCAGACTGATTCCACTGTGTGTTTGCCCTGTTCAATGAAGACATGGGGGTCTTTGCAGGAGCGGGACACCTCATCTGGCAGTGTCACAGGCAGGATGGGCAGGGATGGTGTCTCTGGCCTCTGTTTACCAGAAGCTGGGAATGGGTGACAGGGGATGGATCACTTGATGGTTACCTGGTCTCTTCATTCCCTCTGATGCACCTGGCATTGGCCACTGAGCTACATGGACCATTGCTCTGACACAGTGGGCCGCTCTTTTGTTCACAGTCTCTATGAGGAGTATCTACTCATTTGGACTCACTGGGGAGCCACAGAAAGAAACAAGATGTGCTACGGCAAGGAGGCCCAGTCTCAGAGCTCGCGGGGTCACGATTCCCAAAAGCTAAAACTAGGCCCTGCTGATGAAAGGGGCACTGCCAGGAGAGACTGTATAAAGGCTGGAGCATCAAACAGCTTTGTAAACCTGAGAGAGCTGCCTTGGGAACAGTGACAGGGAGAATCCCCCAGAGTGACACCTTTGATTCTGCTCTTCTCTGGCCTTTGATTCTTAGAATTATAGAACTGGAAGGTACCTCGAGAGGTAGCTAGTCCAGTTCCCTGCACTCAAGGCAGGACTCAATATTATCTAGACAATCTCTGACAGGTGTTTGTCTAACCCGCTCTTTAAGATCCCCAATGATGGAGATTCCACAGCCTCCCTAGGGAATTTATTCCAATGCTTAACCACTCTGACAGTTAGAGAGTTTTTTTCCTAATCTCCATCCTAAACCGCTCTTGCTGTAATTTAAATCCATTGCTTCTTGTCCTATCCTCAGAGGTTAAGAAGACCAATTTTTCTCTGGCATCTTTGTAACAACCTTTTATGTACTTGAAAACTGTGATCATGTCCCCTCTGAGTCTTCCCCAGTTTTTTTTCAATCTTCCCTCATAGGTCATGTTTTCTAGATCTTTAATCATTTTTGTTGCTCTTCTCTGGACTTTCTCTAATTTGTCCACATGTTTCTTGAAATGTGGCACCCAGAACTGGACACATTACTCCAGTTGAGACCTAATCAGCGCGGAGTAGAGCGGAGGAATTTCTTCTCGTGTCTTGCTTACAATACTCCTGTCTAATACATCCCAAAATGATACTTGCTTTTTTGCAACATTGTTGACTCCTATTTAGCTTGTGATCCACTATGACCCCCAGACCACTTTCTACAGCACTCCTTCCTAAGCAGTTATTTCCCATTTTGTATGTGTGCAACTAATTGTTCCTTCCTAAATGAAGCACTTTGGATTTGTCCTTACTGAATTTCATCCTATTTACTTCAAACCATTTCTCCAATTTGTCCAGATCATTTTGAATTTCAGTTCTATCCTCCAAAGTCCTTGCAACCCCTCCCAGCTTGGTATCGCCCGCAAACTTGATAAGTGTAACACAGAGACTCAGCTGCTGGGAGGGTTTCACCATGTGTCAGAGGGTTACACCCTGGTAGGAGGGGGCTAGGCCTATATTGGAATAAGGTCACTCTGTGCTTCCCAGTGTGGCAGAACCTCGAATGTCCATTAGCAGGGAAAAACCTGGGGGGAATCAACATGTGGAAAGGAGAGAAACCCTGTCTGAATTCTCTCACATAGCCCTTCTCACCCTGGCAGGCTACAGAATAACGTCCACGTTTTGCTCCAGATCATCCCATCCTCCCAGGGGGAAGGAAATGGCTTCAATGGAGCTGGCTCAGGTAAGGGATTCTCAGGGAGCTGGTGGTGGGTTCTGCTTGGAGGGAGAGAAGCAGTAAATGTATAGGAGGGTGGGAGCCAGTGATGGGCTGCCAAAATATTAACAACAGGTTCCTTCCTCCTCACCTCACGGGGGGTCATGCCCCCCCAGGGGTCGTGCCCCATCCAACCCCCCCCATGCTCCTTGACACCCCCCCAAGGACCCCTGACCCATTCCCCCCTTTCCTGTCCCCTGACTGCCCCCTGCCGCATCATCAAACCCCTCCTCTCATTCTTGATGTCCCCCTGGAACCACTGCCCCATTCAACCACCCCATCTCTCTGTCCCTGACTGCCCCCCACCACCTCATCCATCCCCTGCTCCTTCCTGACTGGCCCCTGGGGCCCTTGTCCCCATTCAACCCCCTTGTTCCCTGCCCTCTGACAGCCCCGACCCCTATCCACCCCTCCACAACCCACTGAACACCCCCTCCCTGCCCCTTTACCATATTGCCTGGGGCCAGGATCGGGTCAGCTCTGCTGGGACCGTGACTGGTGCCACAGGACCCCATTCCCCGAGCCGGGCTGGAGCTGCTCGGCTGGGACTGGTGCTGTGAGGCCAGAGCTGGGCCTGGTCAGAGCCGCTCGGCCAGGACCAGCCTAAGCCAGGGGTGCTTGGCCGGGACCCGGCTGGGGCGCTCGTCCGGGGCCAGGGGGAGCCGCTGAGGTGGAGCTGGACTGGGCCACATGCACCGTCCCCCTCCCCGGCCTGGCTTACCTGCCTGCTGCTTGTTTCAGGCTTACTGAAAACATTTGATTTGCGGGAAGCAGGGGAGGAGGAGGAGAAGGAGGGTGGAGCATTCTAAAACCAGTTCTAAAAAGGCTTCTAAATTTAACAACCAGTTCATGTGAACTGGCTGGAGCTCACCACTGGTGGGAGCTGCTAGAGGTGGTGGGAGGCAGGAAATATCTTGGGTGGAGAAAGGGAGGGGACAGGATGTGACAAACCTACTGAGACTTGTGTACTCTAGGGTGTGATGGGTTGTCACCCCGGGGTGCAGTCTGGGGGGCTTCTGGGAACCACCGTGCCCTCTAACCCTCAAGCTGGGCTGGCCCTTCTCTCGCTGCTTTGCTGGAGATTCAGCCAGCCTCTCCAGGGCCTGTTATCACCCAAAATGACAGCAGGTGGCGCCAGACATCCAACTAAGCCACCTGAGTGCTTTACCTAAGCCATTCAAGGAAAGGGAGAAGACAACAGCCAATTTGCCAGCGATAAGTGTTAGCAAACAGATCAAAGCAGATTACTTAGCAAATAACCAAAACTCAAACCAAGCCTAACATACTAGACGGATAGAATTTGAATTAGGAATTTCTCACCCTGACTGATGATAGAAGCAGTCCACCAAGTTTCCGTACACAAGCTAGAAATTCCTTTACCCTGGGACCAGCACTTCTCCCACTTCAGTCTTTGTTCCTCAGGTGCTTTCAGGAGTTCTCTTGTGTGGGGAATGAGGCCAAGAGATGATGTCACACCCCACCTTATGTAGCTTTTCCATCTGGCAGGAACCCTTTGTTCTAAACTCAGTTCCCAGTCCACTTTGTGGAAAAATACAGGTACCAAAATGAAGTTCATTGTCATGTGGTCTGGTCACATGTCTTTGTTGCTGAGCCATCAGCACTGTCTGGCTTCTTCATTGTTGTACCTGAAAGGCTAGCTGTGGCTGTTACCCAGAGTAAGCACATTTGAAAGACAGATACAGAGTCAATATCCATAACTTCAGATACAAACATGATCCATGCATACAGGTAGGATAGTCATACTCAGCAAATCAAACTTTTCCAGTGACACCGCACATGACTCATCTTGTACAAAATGCCTCATGACCTAATCATATTATAATCCTGCCACTATGCTGAATATGGGCTATAGTGTCAGATAGGTTCTAATGTCAAGGCACAAGTGTTGTGAATGAAACTTCCCCTCTTTGTGGAACAGGAAATAACCCTCCAGCCAGGGCTAGGAAAACTTCCCAGACTCCCAGTGCTGAAACCTGAACCTACTGACACTTCATTAGTTACCCCCACCCACAGTCTTTGTGGCAACTGCAAACTTTATCGGTGATGATTTTATATTCTCTTCCAGATCATTGATAAGAATGTTAAATAGCACAGGGCCAAGATCCAATCCTTGTGGGATCCCGCTAGAAAGAAATCCACTCAACTATGGGTCCCTATTTAAAATCCCAGTTTTTAATCTATTTAATGTATGCCGTGTGTATTTTGTATCTTTCTAGTAAAAATATTATGCTGAACCAACTCATGTGCCTACGTATATTACATCAGTACTATTAGCTGCAACCAAACTTTTGATCTCATCCAGTAAGGATATCCAGTTAGTTTGATAGGATCTATTGTGTCTAGACCTTTTTAATGGGTACTAATTATATTACCCTCCTTTCTTTATTAATGAAATCCAGTATCAGTTGCTCCATTCTCTTACCCAGTATCGATTTCAGACTGACACACTTGTAATTAGCTGCGTCATCTCTTTTATACTTTTGAAATATTGGCACAGCATTAGCTTTATTCCAGTCTTCTGGAATTTCCCAAGTGTTCCAAGTCCTAATTAAAATCAACATTAACAGTCTGCCACGCTCCTCCAGCAGGTCTTTCAAAACTCTAGTTATCTGGACCCACTGAGTTAAACACATCTAACTTTAATAGCTGCTGTTTAACATCCTCATGAGTTACTTTTGGAATGGAAAGACTGTCAGCGTCAACATCTTATGATACGAGTACATCATCTGTTTTTCTCCAAATCCAGGAGAGAAATATTTATTGAACACTTTTACCACTTCTGATAATTCTGCCATTTCCATCTAGTAATTTACCACTACCATTGTTAGGATTAATTTTGTACTTTTCAAAACTTCCTTCTTTTTTTCATTGGTTGATCATTGATTTCTGATAGCATCCCTTGCCAACTTTCTACAATTCTGACCTTCTAACTTAAGATTCTTTACTATTGACTTCCCTTTTCTTCCATATATTTTATTTGGAGAGTGTTGGGATTCCTACCAGGGAGCCACCAGCAGGGTCCAAAGGCAGCCCCATCTCCTATATTAAGCTCTGGCTATTAGCTATGTGATAAATGAGATGACCCTGCTTCCGTCTGTCAGCTGGGAGACACAAAGGTTCTCTCTTTCCACCCTCTGATGCCTCCTGGCCGCTCTAGGCAAGGTGGGGTGGGACTGTGTTAACATGTGCCTCCCGGAGCTTCTATTTACCTGGTGCTGCTGTTGCGTGAATAGTGGGGTTGTGAGTGGGGCAGCAGGTCCTGAGTGTTGGACTCTTTCTCTTTATGGGGCCGGTGACCTTCGAGGAGATGGCTGTGTATTTCACCAAGGAGGAATGGGCTCTGCTGGACCCTGTTCAGAGAGCCCTCTACAGGGATGTCATGCAGGAGAACTATGAGAACGTGGTCTTGCTGGGTAAGGAGTCCTGTCCCTTGAGTTATTAAAAGCTGTGGGGTCTCCAAAGAACATGAGCAGTAATAACTTTATACCTTTATTCATCATCCAAGTTGTGACAAGTTTCTTTGCCCTCCTTTTTTTCCTTATCTCCCATAGACTAGCAGGGAGGGACGAGGTAGTGAGAGAAGAGGAGGGAACAGAAGATGCTCCCAAGGTGCTGGGAGGTGGTGCTGGCTGCGAGTAATGGGAAAAGGGGAGGGGAGTGTGGAGTAAGGACACCCAGGAAATGGGCTGAGTGGGTCAGTGGGAGGGAGGAGAGGTTTGGGGATCTAGAGCTGTGGGGGATCCCAGACCTTTAACCCTGAATCCCTACCCAAACCTCAGGTAAATCCCAGACTTCAGCATAACCACTCTCACAAAGCCTCAGCTTAATATAAGGCCCTGAACTGTAGCAAGCTTAGGCTACGTTTACTAAATTGTATCACTAAATCGACCATGGCTATATCGATCTCAGAGTGTCAATCCCGGCTGTCGTGTTGACCTGCCCTTAATAACCCATTTCTTTATGTTCACCTCCTTGCCCCTCCACACATGTTCCAAGCTAATAAGCAATACTCTGATCATGACATCTTAACCTCTAGCGGGTATAAAATTGCCCACAAGACGTGAGACTAGATCATAGATCGTAAAATCAGGTCGGGGTCAAGAAAAGTGAGAGTTTGGAGAGAGTCTTGTCCCCATCTCCCCATCTCTGGCAGTCACAAACTGTCTTCCCTCCAGGCTCCTTGGATCTTTGAGCCTGTCCCTCCTGAGGTTACATGGCCCAGTTCTTGTTTCTTACATTCTCCTTTTCCAGAAGAATTAGAGGCTGTTGCTCCTGAATTTTAGTGTTTAATTCCCCAGCCTTCTCCTCTCACTGGGAGAGTTTAATTCTCCCTCCCATTACACCTGAGTCACTAGATTTCCTAATGCCCCAAAATGTGCTTTTGCAATGTCACAGTTCAGGGGTAGCTAAGCCTTTCACCTGCCTTCATGGTATGCTCAAGGAATGACCCCTCAGGTATCAGGCCTCTAGCCAGCCCCTCTCTATGGGTAGGGACCCACATGCCTCTCCTTTTTGACCAGTGTGTGAGGATTGCAGCTTGTCCTCCACTGTGTTTGCTGAACTAATGTCCAGTTCCCGTGCTTTGCTTTCTCTCCAGGGGCTGCAAGCAGTGTGTCTGAGATAGAGGTGGGACTTTTGGTGATACTTGTGTGATGCCAATACACACCTCAGTTTCCTGCTGTGATTGGTATTGCTATGATTATAAAGAGCAGGAGACGTGAGGTGTTTTGTCACGTAGCTGTCATGGGGTGATATGAATGGGTCATTAAGGACTGGTTGGGAGTAACCTACATCAATGGAATACCCGACAGAGACAAGGGAATGACTGTCACCCAGGGCTGCCCAGAGGATTCAGGGGGCCTGGGGTCTTCAGCGGCGTGTCCCCCTTATCCGCTCTGACACTGCAGAGCGTTTTCCCCGAGTCCTCCTTACCCACTCTGACACCTCAGAGCGTTTACCCTGTGTCCCCCTGTCATGGTATAATTCCCCACTCTGAACCTTAGCATCCAAAAGATTGGGTACCAGCATGAATTCCTCTAAGCTAATTACCGGCTTAGAACCTGTAGCGCTGCCACCAACCAGGAATTCCAGTGCCTGGTACACTCTGGTTCCCCCAAAACTTTGCCCGGGGACCCCCAAGACCCAGACCCTCTGGAGCTTAACACAAGGAAAGTAAACCCTTTCCCTCACTGTTGCCTCTCCCAGGCTTCCTCTCCCTGGATATACAAGTATACAAGTACAAATTAAAATCCTTTTAGCAAAATACCAATTTGAACTTTATTTAGCCAAATACACATTTGAACTCCTTCCAACCAAATACACATTTGCAAATAAAGAAAACAACCATAAGCCTAACTTGCTTTATTTACCTAATATTTACTGTTTTAAACTTATATGAACCTGTATTAGGGAGATTGGAGAGAAACCTGGTTGCACGTCTGGTCCCTCTGAGCCCCCAAAGTGAACAACAATCAAAAAACTAACAGCACACACAAAACTTCCCTCCCTCAAGATTTGAAAGTATCCTGTCCTCTGATTGGTCCTCTGGTCAGGTGACAGCCAGGCTCACTGTTCTTGTTACCCCTTTCCAGGCAAAGAAATATGAAGCACTTTTGTTTTATTAACTCTTATTTATCTGTTTATGATACCCCCTTACCCTCTCTGACACCACAGAGCATTTTCCCCATGTCCCCATTACCAGCTCTGATGCCGCAGAGCATTTGCCCTGTGTCCTCGTTCCCTGTTCCTGTTCCCCCTCCTGTTTGACTCAGTTTATGTAATAATATTCTCAGCTATACCTTTGCATAACCAATCATTGTACTGAAATTTAACTAACCAATCCTAACACATTGAAACATAATTCTCTAACCAATTGTATCCCACTACCCCAATTAATTTACATCCAGCAAAATTAATTATACAGCAGACAAAAACAGTTAGAGAACCAGACTGATTAACATTGTAAAAGTGGTGGCCATAACGATAAAACAATACAAAAATGAGGGTTTCACAACCACAAGCATTGAGAAGTGATTTCTTGCCAAACAGGCTGCTATCAAACTAAGTTTTCTTTAACCATCTTAAGATCTGTTTCTTTATCTGGTAGTGATGGGCACTATCAGGACAGGATCATCTTCCTAACAGCCCAATAGCACCTTATTTCAGTGTGACTGGTTTGGAATGTGAGAATGTGACCCTTTGCTTCCCAGCTTATGGCTGCCCCTGCTGCTTAGCCAAAAGCCTTAGGGTATGTCTACATCTAAAATTTTGCAGCGCTGGTTGTTACAGCTGTATTAGTACAGCTGTATAGGGCCAGCGCTGCAGAGTGGCCACACTTACAGCAACCAGCGCTGCAAGTGGTGTTAGATGTGGCCATACTGCAGCGCTGTTGGGCGGCTTCAAGGGGGGTTTGGGGAACGCGAGAGCAAACCGGGGAAGGAGACCAGCTTCGCCGCGGTTTGCTCTCGCGTTCCCCGAACCCCCCTACAAACTGCAGGGAAGGAGACCTGCTTGCACGGAGGTTCGGGGAACGCGAGAGCAAACCGGGGAAGGAGACCAGTTTCGCCGCGGTTTGCTCTCGCGTTCCCCGAACCACCCTGCAAACCGCAGGGAAGGAGACCTGCTTGCACGGAGGTTCGGGGAACGCGAGAGCAAACCGGGGAAGGAGACCAGCTTCGCCGCGGTTTGCTCTCGCGTTCCCCAAACCACCCTGCAAACCGCAGGGAAGGAGACCTGCTTGCACGGAGGTTCGGGGAACGCGAGAGCAAACCGGGGAAGGAGACCAGCTTCGCCGCGGTTTGCTCTCGCGTTCCCCGAACCACCCTGCAAAACGCAGGGAAGGAGATCTGCTTGCACGGAGGTTCGGGGAACGCGAGAGCAAACCGGGGAAGGAGACCAGCTTCGCCGCGGTTTGCTCTCGCGTTCCCCGAACCACCCTGCAAACCGCAGGGAAGGAGACCTGCTTGCACAGGGGTTCGGGGAACGCGAGAGCAAACCGGGGAAGGAGACCAGCTTCGCCGCGGTTTGCTCTCGCGTTCCCCGAACCACCCTGCAAACTGCAGGGAAGGAGACCTGCTTGCTGGGGGTTCGGGGAACGCGAGAGCAAACCGGGGAAGGAGACCAGCTTGATTACCAGAGGCTTCCTCAGGTATGCTGGGATAACTGCTTATTCCACGGAGGTCAAGAAAAGCGCTGGTAAGTGTCTACACTTGATTACCAGCGCTGGATCACCAGCGCTGGATCCTCTACACCCAAGACAAAACGGGAGTACAGCCAGCGCTGCAAACAGGGAGTTGCAGCGCTGGTGATGCCCTGCAGATGTGTACACCTCCTAAGTTGCAGCGCTGTAACCCCCTCACCAGCGCTGCAACTTCGTGATGTAGACAAGCCCTTAGTGTAAGAACAAGGCCCCAGACAGTCACAGTAAGAGAAGGCCCTTACAGATACAGAGAGTGACTTTGATTCTTTGTTTTCATACTCCTATAAGTAGCTAAGTGATAAAAATACACCTAAGTTCTTAAAGTATAGGCTTTACAGACAGGCCTGAATATCTCTATTCTAACAGGGGGTTCTATCCCTTCCCCCATTCTGTGTCTCTCTTGTGTATTTAGATTGTAAATTCTTCAGGGAATAGGCCATCTACTATTCTGTGTTTGTACTTGTCCTGGCACAATGGGGACCCACTGTTAGTTGCTCCTTAGGCACTAAGGTAATTAATATGATTTATAATCATAACTCTCCTGCCACTTTGAGCCAAGGAAGCTGGCCTTGGGATGTTATTGCTTAACAATATAGCTGGGAGTTAAAACCATGGACTATTCTTTGTGACAAGTATCCCCCAAATTCTATTGACCTCTCTGGTTTTCTTTGCCTGCAGTAGGGTTTCCAGTTTCCAAACCTGATGTGATCTCACAGCTGGAACAAGGGGAAGAGCCGTGGGTCCCAGACCTCCAGGGCTCTGAGAAAGAAGTGCTTCCAAGAGCTTCCTTCCCAGGTGAGGACTTGGTTAAACCAACTCAACAACCGTGTGGGAATGCAGGAAACATTTGGGATGCCCTACAAAGACCCTGTGAGCTCTCCAAGTTCAGGATTGTTCCCTGCACATGTGGAATCATTATGACAGATGTCAGTTAGAATAGGAGGGAAGCCATCAGTGACAACTGGCAGCAGGTCGCTCCCCGATCTCACTTTCTCCTGAGTGTTCTCGTGAGATGCAGACCAAAACTGATCCCTTCCTCTCTCCTCTGGGGAAGGGTTTGGGGAAAATCAGCTCCTAATAGGTTTGATCTCTTCCACACATATTTTGGATTGTTCATCCCTTTTTCCATTCCTCTCTCTGAGTTTTTTTTCTTTCCGGTGCAGGTAGTGACCTATGTCTGGATTCTCCCTGTCTCCCTTCAGGTGATGGGATAGTGAGTCAGAATGAGGAGGAGAAGCCCCATCAGGAAGATGCTGAGCAAGGAGAACCACATGGATCTTTATCAGGAAGATCCAAAGGGAATGTTTCCTGGAGTTGTGCACTCTCAGAAAAAACAAAAGCCTGTGAGACTCAGGGGAGGCCAGAGGGAAACTTTAGTAGCCTCTCAGACTTTATAACAAGCGACAGAATCAACTTGGAAGAGACACGCTACACATGCCATGAGTGTAGGAAAAGCTTCAATCGGAGCTCACACCTTATCAGACATCAGACAATCCACACAGGTGAGAAACCTTATGAACGCACTGCATGTGGGAAATCTTCATCGATAGTTTAGGCCTCATCTCACATCAGCGAATCCACACATGAGAAATGCCCCACACATGCTCAGAGTGCGGGAAAATCTTTATTCAGAGCTCTGCCCTGAACACACGTCGTAGAATCCACACAGGAGAAAGGCCCTACACGTGTGCCAAGTGTGGGAAATGCTTTAGTCAGAGCACACACCTTATCAGACATCAGAGAATCCACCCAGGGGAGATGATGTACACATGCGCTGTGTGGGAAAAGCTTCAATCAGGGCTCAAACCTTATCGCACATCAGAGAATCCACACAGGGGAGATGCCCTACTCTTGCATGGAGTGTGGGAAAAGCTTTAATCAGAGCTCAAACCTTATCAGACATAGGAAAATCCACATAGGTGAGAAACCTTATGGATGCTCTGAGTGTGGGAAATGTTTCTTTAATCGTTCAGGCCTCATCTTACATCAGAGAATCCACACAGGGGAGAAGCCCTGCACATGCTCTGAGGGTGGGAAAAGCTTCAATCAGCGCTCAAGCCTCATTAGACATCAGAAAATCCACATGAGAGATAATTGTAATAAATCCCTTGACTAGGGTTGGCCAAAAATTTAAAAAAAAAAATCACATTTGCTAATTCCCACATAGTGACTTTTGCATCATCTTCATCATGGTCTTTCAGATCCATCAGATAAGTTGCCTTCCGCCTTTTGCAGCTCATCCTTCTCTGGGGTCAGTCCTATGATCTTTTCTATCAACTCCTTTCCTTTTGAGTCATAGGAGTGTGTGTCCCTTGAGCCAGGAATGTTCATCAGCTCCAGGTGGGGGAGAGAGAGGTTTGATCCCAAAAAGGTACACTGAGGCAAAAACTACCTGTGCCTTCCATCCACTAGGACTGTATATGTCATTGGCTGCTCAAGTTAGTGATCTCAGTGTAAAAAGTTGTAGTGCAGATGCAGCCCAAGTGCAGTGGTTGGCATTAGCTTTCCCCTTGACCTGACCTAAACTCCATCACTTTTCCTAGTCTAAACAAACCCTGAGCATCACAGTTATACTGTTCCCATTTCAAAGCAATTGTTAGTCATCGAGTTCTCCCTTGGGAACAAATTGTTTCATTCCCAGTTCTCCAGGTTGTGCTGGAGAGCGGATATTTTTATTATCATTTTCCACACTTAAAATACATTGAACTATAACAAAAAGCAGGAACAGGGCAGGGATAGGGAAAAATGTCATTTCACCCATTGTAACAACAGAGGTAGTTAGTGTAAGTCAGAGAGATTCCCTTATTCCCCTTCCCCATCCCAATCCCTGTGTTGTTCATTTGGTTAGGTCAATCTTTTTTCTAAAGGTCTGAGAAGAAGATTCCGTAGTAAATGACTTGTAACCAGGACCGGCTCCAAGCACCAGCCTACCAAGCACATGCTTGGGGCAGCACTTTGGGAGGGGGCAGATCGGCGTTTGTTTTTGTTGTTTTTGTTTTGGACAGGTGGCGCTGGGCGGGCGGGGACTTGGGCGGCGCGACGCTGGGGGCCGGAGACTTGGGTGGTGTGACACGATGCTGAGGGGGCAAGGACTTCGACGGCGTGACGCTTGGGGGCGGGGACTTGGGCGGTGCGACGCGACGCTCGGGGGCGGGGACTTGGGCAGTGCGACGCGACGCTTGGGGAGTGGGGACTTGGGCGGTGCCACGCTTGGGGGGCGGGGACTTGGGTGGTGCGACACGACGCTGGGGGGTGGAGACTTGGGCGGAGTGACGCGACACTAGGGGGCAGGGACTTGGGCAACGCGACGCTGGGGGGGCGGGGTCTTGAGCAGAGCGACGTCACGCTGGGGGGGGTCAGCGCTCAGTGTTTGTTTGGGGCAGCAGAAATGTCAGAGCTGGCCCTGCATGTAACTCAGCACAATACCCATGCTTTGGGTTCCCAAAGCCGTTGTGGCCCAGGCCCTGCCGGAGGTCGCTCCTGAAGATTTCTCCTTCCTAATCAGCTGCATGTTGTCTATTATTTGGCAATGAAATCCCTGTCTAGGTAGAGATGGGAAAATGGAAGTGACGTTTCTGTTCAGCTCATCCTGGGAGATGCTGCAAATGTGTAGAAAATGGAATCTGTGTTGAATGTGATATAGCTGCAGAAAGAGACTTATTTCTAATAGAGACCTGACATTTGTCTTACAGGGATTCTAAACCACACCTGAATTTAGTCCCTAGTTTAAATCTGTGCCACCAGATTAAAGAAATCAAAGGGCCTGTTTGGGGGAGTTATACTTCAGTATCACTACTGCTGTGTTGTGTAGTTGGTGAAAAATTGTACTCCAGACACTTGGAGTAATTTTATACTTAAGGTCAAAGGTCTGATAAGGACTCAAGTAGAAATTGCAGGTACTTAGTGGTTCATTTTCACCCCTGAGATGGAAGCTAGGGGCCCTGTGGCCCAGGTCAACTATTTTAGAACCCTGCTCCCTAGTTAAGTGGCATTGGTCACACTCCTAAAAGGCGCCATGATGAAATTGGGCACAACTGTCTTTTACTATTTGGATCCAAAGTTTCATGAAGCACAGAGAGAAACAGCTGATTTCTTCAGAGCCATTCCATGCCTATGGGTCCCAGTCTGGCTGCCTTGTTGGACAAGAAGCACTTCCATGCTGGGCAAATGATGGTAGCCAATGAGGGAATGTATCAGATTCCAAGTTCAGACTGCAGAATACTTGAATGCTGAGTCCAGAGTCTGTGGTTTGCTCTCTTAGCTTTGCTCTTAAGTCTTATGCATTTGTGTCATTTCTCCGCCTTCTGCTACTCTGAAAGACCAGAAAGTGTGAAAATAGAGCACAGGTGGTTTTTCTCATGATGCAGCCTTCCCACATAGTGTGAGACCCCTTCCACCCACACTCATGGGAGAAGCCCCAGGGAGAAGTGAACTCACAGAAGTGGAAGGCTCCTAGGTTATTGTAGAATGTGACTTCACACAAAGCTGAGTGGGTGGAAATGGGAATTAAGAGAGAACTGCCCTATAGGTTTATATTTTGTAATCATTGTCTAAATTGTTACCAGTGACAATGAAATTAAACATGAAGTTAATTAGTGTAACGTAATAGGCTGATTCTGTGATAACTTTCAGTGTTACAATATAATTCAGGTTTTCTTCTAGTTCTCTCCCTGCCCCCTCCTACTATCTAGGAAATGGTGACTAATCGTGAAACTAAACTCTCACTCCAAAGGAATTAGAGTGGGGGTGGGAATAGAGACCCAGAATAGACTGTAATTATTTTATTACTATTTCAAATGGAATTTATTTTGATAAATTTTAGAATAAATCTTCTGTGAAGAAGAAAATTACTCAAGACAAGATGTGTAAACTTTTACCCAGTTAGAGGGTAACAGCCACAGCGGTCCCCAGATCTCTTGTTTGCAAAGAAAAGATGTCACATCAGGCAAAAGACATCAAAATCTATAATAGTGATGGATATGTGATGGGAGCTTTTCTGGATTGTTTTTTTGGGTTGTTTTTTTAATTTAATTTTTGTTTTCTTTTTGAAACCAGTTATTTTTATAGGTGCTGAGTCCCCTGGTCCTTTTGAGCACAGCTGTTTAACCCTCAGGTCTGGCTCTGGAAACCTCCTCAGAACTGGTCTTGTGTTTCTTTCATGTTTGATATCTTTGGGGTTCACACATCCACACCACATGCAGTTCACCACAACAGATGCTTTGAGAAACCTGCTGGGTTAAGCGGACCTTTTCCAAACTGACATTGGCCCAAAGTCTGCCTCAATTCATCTGGATTGGGACAGTCTGTATCAAAGGAGTGGGTCACACCTGATTTGCCCAGAGACCTCGGGGGAGGTGTGGTGAGATAGGATAAGTAGGAATCGACAACAGTGAAGTTATAGGTAAGGGTGAAAGACCCTTATCTTGCAGGTCAACAAGCCTGTTCTGTTCATTCCCTCTGATGCATCTGTCACTGGTCACTCTCAGGCAGCACACTGGGCTAGATGGACCATTGGTCTGACCTAGTATGACCAGGTTTTCATTTTTATGTAAGCCCTTTACAGCCTTGTCTACACTGGCAAGTTTCTGCACAGTAAAGCAGATTTCTGTGGTGTAATGTCTGAGGTGTTCACACTGCCAAGCCACTTAGTGGACAGAAACTGCACTGTTGCAGGACTGTAAACAAAACACCCCAATGAGAGGCGTACAGCTTTCTGCACCAGGGCTACAGCACCATGATGCCAGTGTAGACCCCCTGGTTGATTACAGTGCTGTGACTGGCCTCCGGGAGTTGTCCCACAATCCCTGTTCTCGCCTCTCTGGTCTTTGGTTTGAACTCTACTGCACTGGCCTCAGATGACCAACTGTGAACCCAACCCCTTAAATTCCTGGGGAATTTTGAAAGTCCCACTTCTACAGAGACTGATTATGGTTACAGACCCATCCTGAAATTAGAGAGGGATATTTTAAAGCTTTATCTCAAAGTAACACAATTCAATTCTGTCAGCACAGAGGAGAAAGCACTCCTTTATTTCACATTTATTGCAACTGATCTCACTGACAAACTTCCTTGGGGCTGCTCCAGGCGTTTTCCCTCTTCTCCCTTCCAGCTGTGGCTATGGGACTGCAGCAGATCCGAAGGGCTAGCTTTGCTCTTTGACTTACATCCTTCACTTGTTTGGCTGGAGCTGTATCTGCCCCTAGTTTAATTCACATCTGAGACCTCAGGTACCAGCAGATAGTTACAAAGGCTCAATTCCCATCATCATCATCAGTGGGAGGTTATGATGGGCTGCCAGGGCCGCAGGATTTAGCCCATGATCGGTCAAGGTGCTACAGCAGGTGCACTCTTGCATTGTGAGTCCTGCAGCTTAATCAAACTGCTCTGCAATAGTCTGCAGCGGCACTGACTTTCTCAAAACCTGGTAGCAGAGAGACCCTGGAGTAGAGAAGGAAAATGTCACTAGCAATTACAGCCAGTAGAAGCAGGAAACGTTCAGTTTCTTTTTAAACTTCTCTCCCTGCTCAAGCCTTTAATCATTTCTGTGGCTCTTCTCTGAACCCTCTGCAATTTATCAGGGAAAACAACCAATCAGTGAAACAAACCAAACCAAACCAGGCTGTTCTGACTGATGTAACAATCTATTGCCTTCCAAGGCTGAATACAAATCAGATCATTCTGTTCACCAAAGAGTTCCACTTTAAGGGCTTTTTGTTTTTCAGTTCCAGTCAGATCCTATGCAACAGCATCATTGTTAACTCATCATTTGGTCACTTCACATTCACAGGTTCAAAAAGTTGGCAGGCCTAAGTCTTTTCTCCAACACCAACATGAAAAAAATCAGTAACAGAAAATGCCAAAAAGCACCTCTGCTGCTTTGTACAACAGCCTGGAGAAATACACGAGGGGGAGTGCTTTCCTCTCTCCTCCTGACACTGGGTAACATTTCTGTCTGTTCTTGAGATCCTGTCACAGGGACAAGGCTTGAGGCTGCAAATGACATTTAAGGCTTCATTGGTTTGCACATTCCTTTACTCCAAGGGTCGGCAACCTTTCAGAAGTGGTGTGCCTAGTCTTCATTTGTTCACTCTAATTTAAGGTTTCGCATGCCGGTAACACATTTTAATGTTTTTTAGAAGGTCTCTCTCTGCAAGTCTATATACTATCTAACTAAACTAGTGTTATATTGTAAAATAAACAAGATTTTCAAAATGTTTAAGAAGCTTCCTTTAAAATTAAATTAAAATGTTGATCTTACACCACCAACCCACTCAGCCCGCTGCTGGTCTGGGGTTCTGTTCACCTAGGCCGGCAGTGGGCTGAGTGGGGCCTGCGACCGGGACCCCAGCTGGGAAGGGTCTGGCAGCCAGAACCCCAGACTGGCAGCAGGCTGTGTGGGGCTGGTTGCCGGGACCCCAGACTTGCAGTGGGCTGAGTGGCTCAGCTCACTGCCGCTCAGGGGTTCCATCCTCCGGCTCCTGCCAGCCGGGATCCCTGCTGCCGGACCCGCTTAGCCCGCTGCCAGTCTGGGGTCCCGGCCCTGTCCACATACAGTGGGTACCTACCTTCTCCCTGGTTCTGGCCCATTCTTTTCCTCTCTCTGCACTGAACTGAGAATGGGAGTGGACCGAGCACAGGGCTGGGGTGAAGGGTCTGGCCAGGAGCTGGAATGAAGGCGGGGGCTCAGGGTTGGGGCAGGACGTTTGGGGTGTAGGGGCACTTACCTGGGCAGCTCCCATGTGGTGTGAGGGGTGCACGTGGGAATGTGAGTGAGGTTGCAGGGGCTCCCATTTGGTGCTCAGGGTGGCGGTGGGGATGTGCAGGGTGCATGGGATGGGGGTGGGGCTGGGGATGGGGGTGCAAGAGTCAGGGCAGAGGGCTGGGGGCATGTGAGGGGGATGCAGGTGTCAGTGTAGGGGGGCTGGTTATGTGTGGGGGTGCCAGTCAGGGCTGGGGTCATGGGGGGTCAAGGAGTCAACAGAGGGCTGGGTGGTACAGGGCTCAGGGCAGAGGGCTGGGTGTGCGTATGGGGGGGTCAGGGCTCAGGGCTGGGTGATTGCACCCCCCCTAGGATTCCCAACCCCCCCCATCCCTTGTCCCAACAACCCCCTCCTGGGACCCCACCACTTATCTAAGCCTCCTTGACCCTTATCGCCTGACTGCCCCCTCTAGAACCCTACCCCCTACCTGTCCCCTGACTGCCCCAACCCTTATCCACACCCCCACACCCAGACAGACCCCCTGGACTCCCGTGCCTATCTAATCGCTCCCCGCCCCCTGACAGGATCCCCAGAACTCTGGACGCATACAACCCCCCCACCTGCTCCCTGCCTGCTCCAACCCCTCTCCACACCCCTGCCTCCTGACAGTCTCCCCAGAACTCCCGACTCATCCCACACCCCCAGATACTTGTCCCCTGGCCACCCCCTCCAGAGACCCCACCATCCTAACTGCTCCCCCAGGACCCTGTTTGCTCCCTGTCCCCTGACTGCCCTGACCCCTATTCACCCCCCAAACAGACCCCGGGACTCATATGCCCCATCCAACCCACCCTGCTCTCTGACTGTCCCCTCCAGAGATCCCTGCCCCTAATCACTCCCCAGTATACCACCCCCCCAGCCAACCCAACCCACCCTGCTCCATGACTGCCCCCTCCAGAGATCCCCACCCCTAACCACCCCCCAGGATACCACCCCCCCATCTAACCTCCCTGCTCCCTGACTGCCCCCTCCAGACATCCCTGCCCCTAAACACCCCCCAGTATACCACCCCCCACCCAACCCACCCTGCTCCCTGACTGCCCCCTCCAGAGATCCCGTCCCCTAACCACCCCCCAGTACAACACCCCCATCTACCCCCCCGCTCCCTGACTGCCCCCTCCAGAGATCCCCACCCCTAACCACCCCCAATATACCATCCACCATCTAACCCCCCTGCTCCCTAACTGTCCCCTCGAGAGATTCCTGTCCCTAACCACGCCCCAGTATACCACCCCCCCATCCAACCCACCCTGCTCCCCGACTGCCCCCTCCAGAGATCCCCGCCCCTAACCACCCCCCAATATACCACCCCCCATCCAACCCACCCTGCTCCCTGACTGCCCCCTCCAGAGATCCCTGCCCCTAACCACCCCCCAGTATACCACCCCCCATCCAACCCACCCTGCTCCCTGACTGCCCCCTCCAGAGATCCCCGCCCCTAACCACCCCCCAGTATACCACCATCCTATCTAACCCCCCGCTCCCTGTCTGCCCCAGCCAGAGATCCCCGCCCCTAACCGCCTCCCAGTATACCACCCCCGCATCCAACCCACCCTGCTCCCTGACTGCCCCCTCCAGTGATCCCCACCCATAACCACCCCCCAGTATACCACCATCCCATCCTGCTCCCTGTCCCTTGACTGCCCCCACCCCTTAGCCAACCCGCAGCCCCAGAGCCGGCCCCCTTACCATGAGGCTCCTCGCTCATCCGGAGCCCTGCTCCACCACACCCCTCAGAGCGCTGTGCGTGCGGCAGCAGGGCTCCAGGTGAGTGGGGAGCGTCTTTCCCTCCCCACGGAGCCAAACGCTGCCCTGTGGGAGCCCGCAGCCCCAGCCCCCAGAGCGCTGTGTGGGTGGCGGCTGGGCCCTGGAGAAGGCGGGGGACGGGCCGGCGGCTTGCTGCGCTCAGCCAGCGCTCCGGCGCGGGACGGCAAAGCCCTCAGCTTGCTGCGTCAGCAGGATTTTTAATGGCACGTGGAGTCCCAGCAGGCAGCCGCGTGCCATTCAAAATTGGCTCCCATGCCATGTTTGGAACTTGTGCCATAGGTTACCGACCCCTGCCCTAGATGCTGCTATTATCTACCTCTACTATCATTAAAACCTGAGCTAAAATACCAGGTGTCAACGAGCACATTCTGTGACATGGCTTCTGGGACTCTGCCTCAAAGAGAGATGGCTGCTGACAGGGGCCTCTGAGACCCCATTATGCTATTTATGGCTGATGTTTCCTCATGGGGAAAATTCACAGTCTGGCTCTATGCACCTATTAGCAATATCTCTGTTACTGGGGCCCCAGATCTAGTATGGACAGCAGAAAGGTGACTTCAGGGCACAGCATTTTGCAGAAACAAATTGATCTGGACAAATTGGAGAAATGGTCTGAGGTAAACAGGATGAAGTTCAATAAAGATAAATGCAAAGTGCTCCACTTAGGAAGGAACAATCAGTTTCACACATACAGAATGGGAAGAGACTATCTAGGAAGGAGTATGGCAGAAAGAGATCTAGGGGTCATAGTAGACCACAAGCTTAATATGAGTCAACAGTGTGATACTGTTGTAAAAAAAGCAAACGTGATTCTGGGATGCATTAACAGATGTGTTGTAAACAAGACACGAGAAGTCATTCTTCCGCTTTTCTCTGCGCTGGTTAGGCCTCAACTGGAGTATTGTGTCCAGTTCTGGGCACTGCATTTCAAGAAAGATGTGGGGAAATTGGAGAGGGTCCAGAGAAGAGCAACAAGAATGATTAAAGGTCTTGAGAACATGACCTATGAAGGAAGGCTGAAGGAATTGGGTTTGTTTAGTTTGGAAAAGAGAAGACTGAAAGGGGACATGATAGCAGTTTTCAGGTATCTAAAAGGGTGTTATCAGGAGGAGGGAGAAAACTTGTTCACCTTAGCCTCCAATGATAGAACAAGAAGTAATGGGCTTAAACAGCAGCAAGGGAGATTTAGGTTGGACATTAGGAAAAAGTTCCTAACTGTCAGAGTAGTTAAACACTGGAATAGATTGCCTAGGGAAGTTGTGGAATCTCCATCTCTGGAGATATTTAAGAGTAGGTTAGATAAATGTCTATTAGGGATGGTCTAGACAGTATTTGGTCCTGCCATGAGGGCAGGGGACTGGACTCGATGACCTCTCGAGGTCCCTTCCAGTCCTAGAGTCTATGAATCTATAATCATCATTCATATTTTTCCTGTAACGGTAGTGACTAAAGTCAAAATACATCCATGTTTGCATGTGGAGAGTCAGTCTGCTGTAGTCTTCTTAATTCTCCCGCATATGATTTTTATAGAGGCTCAAGGAAAATTCAGGAAATTGAAATGTTTTTACAAAACAGTGTCAAAATTATCTTGACACATAGCAAGTTCTTTCAATTTAGAGGACTGATTCATACTGTTAAATTTAAGTGTGCACCAGCTGTTTCCTGGATAAATTCCTGTTCATGGGGTGGAGGGGTGTTTAACTCACCCAAGAAAACTCTCCATGGTCTGAATTTTGGCTTAACAGCAGTAGTTCCAACATCAACTGTCACCATAAAAAGATGCAGCCTTAACAGCAAACATTTTGCAAATGAAAATGTGTCATAGTCATAGTTTTCAAGGTTTTTTTAGGGATTGCTGTCTGTCCTGGTGCTGCTTAGAAGTTCCATCTGTGTAATAAGGATTTCAGGTCTTTGGGGGGTAAATACATGCATGTGCTGATAGCATCAAGGTATTCTATGATTATTGTAAAATAGTATCATAGCATAGCGTAGGAGAATCTGATCATGAAAATGTATTTTCAGCTAGCCTAGCAGTCTAACATCCCTTTTGAGCAATTCCCATCACCCAGTTAAGGAGCAGGTGGGAGGGCAGGGACAGTGCACATGGAGCTCTTATCCAGTACTCCATAGCCTGGAGGATGGTTGAGAGAGAAGTTGTGACAATCCAGGAGGACTCCTACATGCAAAGAAAGAATCCCAAGGAACATATTAAGGAGATTAAAAGCTAAAGTTTCACAGGAGCTTCCTAAGCTGCACTGACAACATTTCTGTGTGAACTAACATTTCTGCACACAAATCTGGATTTGGACTTAGAAGTGTCACCTTCAGGTATATATGCAGTTACCAGCTTTTCCCCTCAAATGTAGGCTTTGCAACCTCATTGAGGTACATGTGAAAAATCTGCAGGCCTAACTTCAGGAGCTTCTTTGGAAACTGAGTCCTGAAGGTACAGCGCTGTCTCCAGTACAAAATGAGTTCAGATATTTTTTTTCTGTTCATTCCTTGTTTTATATTTCTACAAGGAAGGAGGATACACTTTTTAGTTTAGTTTAATTGTTATTTCCATTTCTTCTCCACTCTCGAATATTCGTAATGAAAAATTTCGGGCCCTGATTTCTTGACTCTCTTGGTTGGATCAGACATTAGCCGCTGCCCCAACACTCCCAGGCCCACGTGTCGAGGATATTTGCACAAGCGAACTCACTCAGGGATACTGAAGGGCTGGAGGAAGAGATGGTTTGTGCTGAAACATGATGGCTGCCTTCGCTACTACAAACACAAGAAGGTAAGGAGAAGAGGGTGTGATGAGAAAGCAAACAGTGCCATAGTTTACAATGGAGAGGTGCAGCAGTGTTGTACTCAAACATCTAATGGAAGTGTGCTCAGATATATTGACATCTAATGCCTAGGACTGCTATCACCTGGATGGGTATTTTCTGCATAGATGCTAACAGGAGGCTCCCTCACTTCAAACTCGTGGCCAAATTCTACCTTCCTTTACACCCATGCAACTCCTTTGAAGACATTACTTCAAGAATAGCAATGTTAGGCTTTGGTGGATTCTAATTCTATCTTGTGGTTAGGGTTCTACAGTGTGTTATGAACAAAGACAGAACACAGGCTCAGAGAGACATGAAGTGAGGTGGTAATTTTAGAAGTGCAGGAGCTCTAGACCCACCTACTGAGATAAATATTTTTAAAATTAGCCATGAGCATGGGAGTTCTGCACACAAGTGCAAAATTGTGGAGGGGCAAGCTACAGCAAGGCTGGGAGGTACAGGTACTGCACAAGATTTATGTCACAGTTAGCACTAGGCTCCCCCAAAAGAAAGCCAGATGGTGCCCCATAAGGGATAATGTTTGAACTGGCCAAAAATTCTCTCAAGACTTCCACCACAATGTGGACCTCTGTACTCACTCTTACATACTGTCTCTTAATGGCATAATCGAGGCGTAAATCAGCAGACTGGCAAGATGGTGGCTTACTGTTTGTGTCAAATATAAATATATGAGTGCTTCTAAGTTTCTTCTTCTTTGTAATTATATTAATTGCGGTTTTCCTTTAAATCTGCTTCCCCTGAGCGCCACCATAACAGAAGTTCTGTATCTTAAATACTGCTGGACAGTTCCTAAAGGTTCCAATGGTTGCATTTCAACCTGTATCCAGCAGATGGAGTATTTTGATAACGGATATTTTTCAGAGTTGCTGTGCCTAGAAGAGCAGCCAAATTCATCTGGTCCACAATCCTATTATAGCACAATTTGCAAGGTGCTTTAGTAGGTGTTGCATATAATGACAAGTTTCCAGTCCCTTCCCTTATGTAACTTTGCAAGAAAGTTACTCAAGCAGAAAGTTATGCTTCCAAAATTAAATATCCTGATTTCTAAGTGTTTATTTTTGATCTTTTATAGTAAAACACTTCCTAGCTTATCAAAAGATACATGTCCATGAGCTGAAGCATTAGTTTCCCCACTTTTAAAGCAAAATTAAATGCAGGAAGATATGAGGGTCAAATTCAGGGCTAGAGCCTTAGCTCTGTGCAGCTATGCTGAGTTACACCAGCTGAGAATCTATCCATCCCTCCCTCTGGAGTAAACCCAACTCTCAGGGCAGTCTCTAGGCCAAATAACATAAATGATGGTGTCAGCTGGCCAGAAAATATTTGTAAGTAGATGGAAGGGATAAATTAGAGTAATTGGCAGTGACTTGGCAGTCAGTGGATGTGCAACGTAAGTGTAATGTATACAGTAAGGGGTGCAATGAGAGGCATAGCAGGCAGAAACTAATAGGAACATGGAATATACAGCAAGTCCCACTCTCTAACATACATCCTCCTTTCAGTTGCTTTTCGGCAGCGGCACAGTCAGCTGCAGCGGCGAACAGAGCGGCTAACAGGGGAGTTTCAGTGGGAGTTTCCAGGGGGAGGTTTCAGGGGAGACCAAGGCAGAGGAACCAGGAAGGCAGACTAGGGAAGAGGCAGGGGTCTGCGAGCAGCCCAACCCTCGTTGGTGGCCTGCAGAGTGGTGTGAGGCGTGGATTGCCAGGCACACAGTTGGAGCGCTACGATGGAGGCAGAGGTAGCAGGTGCAGACACACTGAGGATGACTGGATGCGGTAGCTGCGGCATGTACATGGTCCTAGAGGGAGCACCTGAAAGGAGTTTCACCTGCATGAAGTGCCGCCTGATAGAGCTGCTGGAGGAAAAGGTCAGAGGACTGGAGATGCAAGTGGAAACTCTGGCTGAGTTTAGAAGGGGATTTGAGCAGTTGATGGAACACAGACATGATGAGGCGCAGGGGACAAGCTCAGACGAGCGGATAGAAGCAAGACCAAAGGACTCTGAGGAGGAGATGCTGGGTGAGGAAAGTGGACGGTGGCAGCATGTGACTAGGAGAACCAGGCAGAGGAAAAGACGGGCCAGTGATGGAGACATAGAACTCAGGAACAGGTTTGCTGAGTTGGGAAATGAAGATGGAGCACAGCAGGCTGCTGAAGGACAAAGGGCGAGGAAGAAGAGGCGAGCAGCTAGTCCTGCAGAAAGAGGGGAGGAGTCGATGGAGGCGACACCAAGTGTGAGCCCTAGGAGGACTGTAAGGGCGAATACAAATCGTAAGGAATTGCGACCACCTGCTGTGGGGGATAGACCACAGAATCGCACTGTCGCCAGGAAAAGGCAAGTTTACGTGATTGGAGACTCTTTACTGAGAAGAGTGGATAGGCCTGTAACTAGACCTGATCGGGAGAATAGAAGGGTGTGCTGTCTGCCAGGGGCTAAGATACAGGATGTGGACCTGAGGCTGAATACGATCTTAGCGGGAGCAGGAAAGAATCCATTGATTATCCTTCATGTGGGAACGAATGATACGGCTAGTTACTCGCTGGACTGTATCAAGGAGGACTATGCCAGACTGGGGAAGAGGCTCAAAGACATCGAGGCTCAGGTGATCTTCAGTGGGATCCTGCCGGTTCCTAGAGCGGGGCGACGAAGGAGTGACAAGATTATGGCGATCAACAGATGGCTTAGGGAGTGGTGTTATAAGGAGGGCTTTGGGATGTACGGTCACTGGGAAGCGTTTACGGATAGACGACTGTTCGCTCAGGATGGACTTCATCTAAGCAAGGAGGGAAATAGAATTCTAGGATGGAGGCTCGCCGACCTCATCAAGAGAGCTTTAAACTAGGAAGTTGGGGGAGATGGTTGGGAGATGTTCGGGAGATCTCCACGCCGGAATGTAACCTGGAGAGGAAAGTAAACAAAGTGAGAGGGGATACCCTTGTGGTCCCAAGATTTGATCCAAGGAGGAATAGTGGAGAAACCAGAGTAGCGGGTGATGCTGGTGGTAAAAGGTCTCTGCACGACGGGGGAAAGAATGTCACTGATGCCAAACGCCAAAAATTAAAAGGCCTGTACACTAATGCGAGGAGTCTAGGTAACAAGATGGAGGAACTGGAGTTACTAGTGCAGGAAGTGAAACCGGATATTATAGGGATAACTGAAACCTGGTGGAATAGTACTCATGACTGGAGCACGGGTATTGAAGGCTATGTGCTGTTTAGGAAAGACAGAAAGAAAGGCAAAGGTGGTGGAGTAGCCTTGTACATCAATGATGACATTAACTGTAGCGAAATAAGAAGCGATGGAATGGATAAGACAGAGTCTGTCTGGGCGAAAATCACATTGGGTAAAAAAGCAACTAGAGCTTCCCCTGAGATAGTGCTTGGCGTGTGCTACAGACCGCCGGGATCTGATTGGGATATGGATAGAGACCTCTTTAATGTCTTTAATGAAGTAAACACAAAGGGGAAATGTGTGATTATGGGGGACTTCAACTTCCCGGATATAGACTGGAGGACGAGTACTTGCAAGAATAATAGGGGTCAGATTTTTCTGGATGTGATAGCGGATGGATTTCTTCATCAAGTAGTTGAAGTACCTACGAGAGGAGATGCCATTTTAGATTTGGTGTTGGTGAGCAGTGAGGACCTCGTAGAAGAAATGGTGGTAGGGGATAACCTTGGTTCGAGTGATCATGAGCTGATTCAGTTCAAACTAGATGGAAGGATAAACAAATGTAGATCTGGGATTAGGGTTTTTGACTTCTCGAGGGCTAATTTTAAAGAGTTAAGGAAATTAGTTAGGGAAGTGGATTGGACGGAGGAATTAGTGGATTTGAATGCGGAGGAGGCCTGGAATTACTTTAAGTCGCAGCTGCGGAGACTGTCGGAAGCCTGCATCCCGAGAAAGGGGAAAAAAACCATGGGCAGGAGTCGTAGGCCAAACTGGATGAGCAAACAACTCAGAGAGGGGATTAGACAAAAGCAGACAGCTTACAGGGAGTGGAAGAAAGGCAGGATCAGCAAGGAAAGCTACCTTGGTGAGGTCAGAACGTGTAGGGATAAAGTGAGGAAGGCTAAAAGCCGCATTGAACTGGACCTTGCAAAGGGAATCAAAACCAATAGTAAAAGGTTCTACAGCCACATAAATAAGAAGAAAACAAAGAAAGAAGAAGTGGGGCCGCTATACACTGAGGATGGAATGGAGATCAAGGATAACCTAGGCATGGCCCAACATCTAAACAAGTACTTTGCTTCAGTTTTTAATAAGACTAGTGAACCTTGGGATGATGGAGGGATGATAAACGGGAATGTGGATATGGAAGTGGATATTACCGCAACTGAGGTAGAGGCCGTACTTGAACAGCTCGATGGGACGAAGTCGGAGGGCCCGGACAATCTCCATCCGAGGATATTAAAGGAACTGGCGCGTGAAATTGCGAGCCCGTTAGCGAAAATTTTTAAGCAATCGGTAAACTCGGGGGTTGTGCCGTATGATTGGAGGATTGCTAATGTAGTTCCTATTTTTAAGAAAGGGAATAAAAGTGATCCGGGTAATTATAGGCCTGTTAGCTTGACGTCTGTAGTATGCAAGGTCTTGGAAAAAATTTTAAGGGAGAAAGTAGTCAAGGACATAGAGGTCAATGGTAATTGGGACGAATTGCAACACGGATTTACTAAAGGTAGATCGTGCCAAACCAATCTGATCTCCTTCTTTGAGAAGGTGACGGATTACTTAGATAAAGGAAATGCGGTAGATATAATTTACCTAGATTTCAGTAAGGCGTTCGACACGGTTCCGCACGGGGAACTGTTAGTCAAATTGCAAAAGATGGGAATGAATATGAAAGTTGTTAGTTGGATAAGGAACTGGTTAAAGGGGAGACTCCAGAGGGTCGTATTGAAAGGTGAATTGTCAGGCTGGAAGGAGGTCACTAGTGGAGTCCCTCAAGGATCGGTTTTGGGACCGATCTTATTTAACCTTTTTATTACTGACCTTGGAACAAAGAGCGGGAATGTGCTAATAAAGTTTGCGGATGACACGAAGCTGGGGGGTATTGCTAACACGGAGAAGGACAGGGATACTATTCAGGAAGATCTGAACCACCTTGTTAACTGGAGTAATAGGAACAGGATGAAATACAATAGTGAAAAGTGCAAGGTTATGCATTTAGGAACTAATAATAAGAATTTTGGATATACATTGGGGGCGCATCAGTTGGAAGCGACGGAGGAGGAGAAGGACCTTGGGGTGCTGGTTGATAGCAGGATGACTATGAGTCGCCAATGTGATACGGCTGTTAAAAAAGCAAATGCGATTTTGGGATGCATCAGGCGGGGTATTTCCTGCAAGGATAAGGAGGTGTTAGTACCGTTATACAAGGCGTTGGTGAGACCCCATCTGGAATACTGTGTGCAGTTCTGGTGTCCCATGTTCAAGAAGGATGAATTCAAACTGGAACAGGTTCAGAGACGGGCTACAAGGATGATCCGAGGAATGGAAAAACTGCCTTATGAAAGGAGACTCAAAGAGCTTGGCTTGTTTAGCCTGGCCAAAAGAAGGCTGCGGGGGGATATGCTTGCTCTATATAAATATATCAGGGGGGTTAACGTTAGGGAGGGAGAGGAATTATTTAAGTTTAGTACTAATGTAGGCACGAGGACGAATGGGTATAAACTGGATATTAGGAAGTTTAGACTTGAAATTAGACGAAGGTTTCTAACCATTAGGGGAGTGAAGTTCTGGAACAGCCTTCCGAGGGAAGTAGTCGGGGCAAAAGACTTTCCTGGCTTTAAGACAAAGCTTGATAAGTATATGGAGGGGATGTTATGATAGGATTGTTAATTTGGGCAATTGATCTTGGATTACCACCAGATAGGTCTGCTCAATGATCTGCGGGGAGATGTTGGATGACATGGGAACTGAGTTACTGCAGAGAATTCCTTCTTGGGTGCTGGCTGGTGAGTCTTGCCCACATGCTCAGGGTTTAGCTGATCACCATATTTGGGGTCGGGAAGCTATTACTACCATTTCTCCCCCCCACTCCAGTGCACCCTCTCTCAGAGGTACGTTACACACCTCCTGAATGATAAATCACTGGAGCACTAATGACATAAAACTGGAATGAAGCAGGGATGAATTCAACTCTTCATGTTCTCAGTTGTTCCTAATGTTCTCAAATGTTTTATAAAATGTCCTTTACATAGAACTAATATATCAACTTCAGACAGATAAGCAATTACCCAGAAACTATGGTCTCTTTTGCAGCATTCTAACTTGTGCCCACGTTATAGAACTTTTAGGAACAGGAAAAAGCCTACTGTTCCAAACACATAGATGCTTTTAATTGGCCAATTGTAATTGTACCTTCTTGTCTAGGTGGTTTTTTCTCTTGCATAATTGCAACCCTTAATCCCATTTTTCTAAGGAAACAAATCTAGCTCCGTTTTGTACTAATTTATGCCTTAGGCTTCAACAGTCTTCTCTGGGAACTTATTCTAGGGCCTGTGCCAGCTTCCACCAACATAGTCCAGGCATAGGCCCTGTAATGGAAAGTCAAATGATGGGAGTAGGAATGCAGCAGCACATAGCACCAGAACCCCTCAGCCACCCGGCAAAAAATGTACACTGCAGGCCAGGGAAGGCGTATTGCCAAAGCATTTGGGGATGGAGAGATGCTATGAATCAGCACATCTCCTCAGCTGCCTCCACTAGCTAGCAGAACTCCCCTAGTGACCCAAGTGGAAGAAATACCACCTACATTGAATTTTCCTGGTGGGCATTGGTCCCAATGCAGTTTGCACCTTCCTGTGGTAACATCTGACAGCAGATCTTTATTATGCTTTTACATAAAGAATTTGAATTACTCCAACGTAAACTGGTGTGACTCAGAACAGATGTTAGTACTGTATATCTAGGCTTATAATGGAGTTTGTGCACTGGACTAAAAGGCCCCTTTACAGTAGTTGTAACATTTAGTTAGCACTCAGGAGGTAGATTGGTCAGAGAGGGGCACATCACTTCTATTAACTACATGAGCTGTCATCTCAGCTTGACTCTGCACAGGCCTCTGTTGGGCATGCTTAACACAAGTATTAGCATAGTAACTCTCCGTTATCTTATTTGCATAGTCACAGCTACAATTAGGGTTGCCAACTTTCTACTCGCACAAACCTGAACATCCTTGCCCTGCCCCCTGCCCCGCCTCTCCTCTGAGGCCACACCCCTGCCCCACCCCTTCTCCTAGGCCCCGCTCACTCCATCCCCCCTCACTCACTTACTCATTTTAACCGGGCTGGCTCAGGGGGCTGGGGGTGCAGGCTCTGGGGTGGGGCCAGAAATGAGGAGTTCAGAGTGCAGGAATGGGATCCAGGCTGAAGCAGTGGGCTGGGATGTGAGAAGGGGTGAGAGCTCTGGCTAGGGGTGTGGGCTATGGGATGGGGCAAGGGATGAGGAGGGGGCTCTGGGCTGGGGGTGGAGCTCCTGGCTGAGGCAGGGAGTTGAGGTTTGGGAAGAGGTACAAGTCTGGGCTGGGGGTGTGGGTTTTGGGGTGGGGCCAGAAATGAGGGCTTCAGGGTGCAGGAGAGGTTTCTGGGCTGGGGCAGGGGTTGGGATGCATTGGTGTGAGGGCACTGGGTGGGGGTGCAGTCTCTGATGTGGGGCTAGGAATGAGGGGTGTGGGGTAAAGGAGGGTTCCAGGCTGGGATGGAGGGTTCGGAGAGTGGGAGGGAGATAAGGGCTGGGGCGGGGGGTTGGGGTGCCAAGGGATTCAGAGGCACAGGCTCCAGATGGCGCTTTCCATGTCACTCCTCTGGCTCCTACATGGAAGCAGGGCCAGGCAGCTCTGCATGCTGCCCCATCCACAGGTGCTGCTCCCTGGGTGTGGCACTTGGGGTGGGGGCAGTGTACAGAGCCCTCTAGCTTACTCTATGCCTAGGAGCTGGAGTTGGGACATACCGGCTGCTTCCTTGGAGCCGCACAGCATAGATGCTAGCAGGGAGCCTGCTACCGGACAGTCAACTGGACAGTCAACGGCCCAGTCAGTGGTGCTGACCGGAGCCGCCAGGATCCCTTTTCAACTGGGTGTTCCGGACAGCTGGTCACCCTAGTTACAATAGTCACTTGATACCTGTCCTTGCAATAGCAGAAGATGTTGCATGTCTACTTTATTGTTTAGCCCTTTTTTACATGAATATTAGGCCTAGATAGAAAATGGAAGTGATTTCTGTGGAAATGTGTCCTTTTCGAGGGGTGGGGGGAAATCAAAGTATTTTGATTCAGAAATGCTGTGGTGGTACCTCCTGCTTCCATTTGAATAGGTTAGGCTTCAGGATTGGACTACATCTCTCATAATGCACCACAGTCTCTCCTCTTGTTGAGCAGAGGCAATATATAACCTGAGTCCCTGGCTATGGTGCATAATGGAAGATATAGTTCAGCTGAGGAGCACAGCCCATAGAGGAGAATGGAGACATGAGGAAACCAAACTACAGCTCCCATGAGGTACCATGGTAGCATATTCAAACGAAATATATATATATTCGTGTGGGGACCCCTGCAGCCACGGGGCAAATTGCCCCAATTGCTCCCCTCCCCCGGGCGGCCCTGGGAAAAATAAACATTTAAAAACCTTCTGCATCTCAGCACAAACCCAGTTTTGAGAAAACTTCTTTTCAAGTCACCTTTACAAAGTATCACTGATTCTCAGCATCAGCTAGTGCTAAAAGGTACTAAAGCTCATTAAAGGGGTTGGACAAATATTTTCCGTCAAAACTTTTTTTGGATCGAAAACTAGGGGGTTTTTAAAAGCAGAAAAAAATCAAGGACAATGTCTGCTTTCCTTCAAAATTTGTTGTGGTTTTTTTTAATTGAAAATCTGAAATTAGTCTGCCAAAACCTGGACCAAACCCCTGGTTTGGGGTTTCAGAAGTGTGTGGTCAAATATTTGCTGCTTGCTGTGTTTGATTGTTTAAAGAAACAATGAAAAAAAATCTGCTTGAAAAAAAATCAAAAACTTTTGAACCACCTCAGCTTGTGACCAAACACCTGAGCCCATCCAGTCAGAGATTTTCCCAGGTTTCTGATACTCTGCTGGCTTCCTTTACTGATATCTCTCTCCATAACTTTGGGTTCATTTAGGTTAGAGTGTAAGAACATAAGAATGGCCACACTGGGTCAGGCCAAAGGTCCATCCAGCCCAGTGTCCTGTCTACTGACAGTGGCCAATGCCCCAGAGGGAGTGAATCTAACAGGTAATGGTCAAGTGATCTCTTTCCTGCCATCCATCTCCACCCTCTGACAAACAGAGGCTAGGGACCCCATTCCTTACCCAGCCTGGCTAATAGCCATTCATGGACTTTACCTCCATGCATTTATCTGTTTCCTAGACACTGGCTCCATGGGGCCCCTCACAAACTGGAGACGGTTACTGTGGGTTTGTCTTTAGTATAGCTTATGTACATAATCCATGAACTGAGCATTTCAGCTTGTTCCGGAATCTGGGATGAGCCTATGTTGTGAAAACTGAAATGCTCAAAATAGCACGTGCATGTGAATGGACACAGGGTGCTAAAATTAAATTAACCCGGAGGTTCTCAAACTAGGGGTCAGGACCCCTCAAGGGGTCATGAGGTTATTACTGGGGGTTGTGAGCTGTCAGCCTCAACCTCAAACCATACTTTGCCTCCAGCATTTATAATAGTGTTAAATATATTAAAAAGTGTTTTTAATTTATAAAGGGAGGGGTCGCACTCAGAGGTTTGCTATGTGAAAGGGGTCACCAGTACAAAAGTTTGAGAACCACTGAATTAACCCCTCTGGAGCCTCGGGGAATGCAGGGGAAGGGGGTCTCGCTTGGTAGGGTTGGGAAGGAGGTATGTGGTGTAGGATATTGCTCTTCTCACGTGATCTCTCCCTGTGGTTCTCCTGGCTCTATCACTGTTAATCCAAAGTGGCTACTTTGAAATGAATCTACCCTCCCCTGACATGAATCTCCCTATGGCACTGAAATTAAATGTAGACTATAATTTGGCATTTGAGAAGTGAAAGGGATGGTAGTCCTAAGGGAAAAGATAAAAGCTTGGCTCTTTGTGTTAAATAGCTGTCTGCAAGCCTCAAACTGCTGAATGAGCTTTAGGGTAGGGAAGGCTGTGCCTCCCCAAACAGCCTGGACCTGCCCCCTATCTGATCCCCACCCACTTCCTGCCCCCCGACTGTTCCCCTCAGAATCCCCAACCCATCCTGCTCCTTGTCCCCTCACCACCCCCACAACCACCACCCCGGGATGAAGCTGCAGGACCAGCGGTCCCTCCGCAGGCAAACCGCCGAAGGCAGCCTGCCTGCCATGCTTGGAGTGGTAAAATGCCTAGAGCCGCCCCGGTGTCGACCTAACTCTGTAAGCATCTGCACTAAAATGTAGCTCCCACTGATGTAAATCACCCACTACAAGGACTTAATGCCAGGGGGTGGATATGGTGGGGGGTGGGGGATGAGCATGGCAGGGAGCAGGTAGTTTGAGAAATCCTGGATCTGCAGTTCCAGCAATCCTGCCCCAAGGGATGCTCAACACAACCTGACAACTCAGTCAGTTCCATTGAGAGCCTTGCGTGGCCAGACAGGGTCATCCTTGGCAGCGTGGTGGAGAAAGGTGTCCAAGTTTCATACAGAGTTCTCTCTCTTGGTTCTGAGAGGCAGCCACTCCTGGGGTGAAGGCGGTTTACACTGGGATCCCTCACCTGGTGCTGAGATGCAGCCCCTCTGGAGTCGGGCACAGAGCCCTTCCTGATACTCTTCAATTTTCTCTGTACGGTGCTAATTTGATCCCAAACACTTGTGCTTCTCCCTGCTACTCAGAGACACCAGCTCAATGATGGGCTATGCAGGAGCCAGCACTCCAAGAAAGTCTATTGCTGCTTCTATAGGAACTGGCCTGTTGAAAATACAGGCCGTTTTTCACCTCAGTTCCGGCACCCCGAGCCAGCCAGGCCTCATCCTGGGGCTGGATCAGAGCCAGTGCCCCCTAGAGGGGAAAGGCCCCATGTCCCATTCTCCAATCCTTTAACTTTCCCAAATCCTCCAAGTAAAGTCCCACCAAAATATAATCCCTCAAACCACAACACAGCTGAAATAGGAACAAAACCATTATTCACAACTGCAGAGAACTCAACAAACGCCAACGAGTCCTAAGTTACATTCAGTTACAGTTATTATGAAGCCTCCTTGGAACATAGCCAATATTCACATCCTGGGGGTCCCACTGTGGTTGCCGTCTCCCATACTGAGAGATCCAACACTGGTCCCCTTTCAATATAAAAGACCCAATTCAACTCTTGGGCTTTTGCTCTGAAGATTTGAAGCTGTTTCTTGACGCAAACCACATGCATGAGCCCAATGCTTTAAAAAAAAAAAGCCAAACACCGTAACCAAAGGGTGACGCTTCGCTCATTGGATTTCAAAGGGACAGGTTTCATGATGAATCTGAAAGCATCTTTTGCTCTGAACACCTCATGGCCTCTGTTAAAAATACCCCCCCAAGCCATAATCCAATAATAATGCTCCCTGGTGTTCATACACATGGATCTTTGATGAATCATTCTTTGAGGTCAGATGCCATTGCTGGAATATATATTCACATAGGCAATATAATTTCTCTGCACTATACAAGGAGTTAAACAGTGAATTTACTTATTGCTAAAGATGCACATATCACACATAATTTCTCTGTGCTATATATTCAAATGGGAAACTTGATTGCAGATATATGATGACATAATATGCAAATAATATATGCAATATGTCTATGCATAGATCAAATTCACCTTTTTTAATCTCTACATAGCACAGAAATTATATTGCATATATGTTGAGATCATAGCAATATAATTTCAGTGCTAGATATATCATATATGTGATATAATGTATATACTAGATAGAATAAAATGGTGAATTTCCATTAATGCATCTATGTCATATTTGCAGTAAGTCATATTAACATTTTAATTTACACATATAACAAGATATAGTTCTATGTGCAATATAATTTGTCTGGGGTACATATGCAATAATACAAAAATAAATATATATGCAATAATTCAAATTCACTATTTTAATCTCTACACATGGCACAGAAATGGTTTTAGGTAGAATTATTTTTCATATAGATAATAGCAATACACTTTTTCTGTGCTCTCTCTCTCTCTATCATATGCAATATAACGTTTGAGCTATATAGATTAAACTAGCAAATTGCTATTGTTACATCTGTATGTCATATACACAACCAATCATATTGAAATTTAACCTTTATGTCGTTCTAAGTGCAATAACATTTCTCTGGTATACACAGATGTGAAAATGGGCAATTTGAATGATTGATAAACCATAAATGTAATAAGTCAAATTCACAATTTTTTCCTTTGTAGTGCACAGAAGTTACATTGCAGATATGACATATACAGCATATGTGATAAATTAAATTCACTTTTTAAATCTTCATACAGTCAAGAGAAACTGTATTCCATGTCTAACATCTATAGTTTAGCAATCAGTCAAACCCTCCACTTTACGCTCTGATTTCTGGTGTAGCTAGCAGGTCAATACAGACTGATACAGAGAGCTGGATTCAAAGTGTTAAATCACCCCAGAGACAAACACTGCCAAACAGAGAAACATTTCAACTTATTCAAACAACTCAAAATCCAACAGTATTTACAAGCACAACTTAACACTTTCAGGTGAGCAACTGTAGTAAGACTTCAAAACACCCTGGTTCTCTGGGTGTTCTTTTTTAAACCTAGAAAGAAAACCACAAATCTTGAGAAATTCCAAATGTGATGACACAAAATCAGGGATGGGGTGGGGAGATTGGTAAAAATATATGGGATATTTGGGGCGGGTTTTAAACCTAGGACTAACCCCCAGATCGCCAAGGTTAAAAATGTAGGCCCTAATCTTGAAAATTTAGGCAGGAGTTAACCTGAGTGCCCTGGGTAACACGCCCGCTAAGCACATGCTAAGTATTTGCCATCTGGGGGATTTATAAAGCCATAAAACACATTGTAAATTATCAGAATATGGGGCACTTATTCGAGCTTCATTTTCTAACCTGAGCAGAAAAGTAAACCTTCGAGTTTCTAACTAAATGATACAAACCCCCATGAACTGGCAGTCTGCTAGGGGAGAATATATGGGATTTGGGTTTAGCATTTAGGGTTTTTTTTAAATCAGATCTTGGAATGAAACAAATTAAGAGAAACAAACAACAGAAATCTGGATCTAGTTTTTGTGTTTTAGGCACGTCCCAGTTTTAAACCTAATTCAACATCAAAATCTTTGGACAGAGAAAGACAGAGGTTGGGAATGGAAGATCATGAGTAGAAGGCAAGGAATGGATGGAGGGTCTGAAGGATGAGAAAGAACTTGGTTATTAACAAACCAACCCTTGGCTGAAACTGTCTCCAGCCCAGTGCTGGCCTTTGGGCTGAGCCCAGCAGGCTGGTGGAGCTGTCAATGCATGTGCAGTTTAACAGGAGAACCACAAGATCCCAGCTTAGGAACAGACATGAGCCTTTCCATGGCCCAGGGCTCACAATCTGTCCTCGTTCTCCATGGCAGAGCAGAAGGGTCTACATGCCTGGATGGGAAAAATCACCAAGCTTGGCAGACACCTGGCCATGTTGTCCTCCTTCTTCTGGGGGACGTATCCCATTTTCGGCAGCGTCCCCTTGGGGCTGTCTATTCAGGTGTGGATCTGAGATGGTGCTAGACTTCTTGGACAGGTCAGTGAAGAGGTTCTCGAGATAGAAAAGACACCAGCTTCTACAGCTAGGTGGTACGGGAGTTGTCTTCTCCTGTCGGGGAGCTGTTTGAGCCTTCGAAGCCACATCTGGAAGAGGGGGAATGGCTGGTGCTGACTTCGGGGGCTCTCTGGACTCTTTATATTCCATTTCATAGTCTTCTTCTCCTTGGGAAGCTGGGAGGTTGGGTTGGGAAGACATGGCTTCCTCCAAGACACTCCCTCGGGCGGCAGACCCCTTGTAATCCCCCTCCCAATCTTCCCCCGCGGCTTTGGCTGGCTCAGTTTCTTCTGCTCCAGAGTCCCGTCTCTCTGGCCATCCGCTAGACCATCTGTCATAAACAGATAGTTAAGTGTTAATAGAACAGGAGTACTTCATGTCTTTTTTGCCTAAAAGGGTTAACAAGTTCAGTGAGCCTGGCTGTCACCTGACCAGAGGACCAATCAGGGGACAGGATACTTTCAAATCTTGAGGGAGGAAGGTTTTTGTGTGTGCTGTTAGTTTTTGGTTGTTGTTCTCTCTGGGTTCTGAGAGTGACCAGACCTGCAACCAGGTTTCTCTCCAATTTCCCTGATACAGGTTCTTATAGATTTAAAATAGTAAGTACTAGGTGATAAGGCGAGTTAGGCTTATGTTTGTTTTCTTTATTTACAAATGTGTATTTGGCTGGGAGGAGTTCAAATTTGTATTTTGCTGAAAGGATTTTAATTTGTACTTGAATACTTAGGCTGGGAGGGTATTCCCAGTGTCTATAGCTGAAAGACCCTGTACCCATTCCATTTTAAATTTACAAAGATAATTTTTACTGTTTTTCTTTCTTTAATTAAAAGCTTTTCTTGTTTAAGAACCTGATTGTTTTTTTTATTCTGGTGAGATCCCAGGGGACTGGGTCTGGATTCACCAGGGAATTGGTGGGGAGGAAGGAGGGAAGGGGGAGAGAAAGGTTAATTTCTCTCTGTGTTAGGATTACTTTCTCTCTCAGGGAGAATCTGGGAGGGGGAGAGAGAAGGAGGGGGGAAGGTGAATTTTCCTCTCTGTTTTAAGATTCAGGGAGTCTGAATCACAGTGATCTTCCAGGGTGGCCCAGGGAGGGAAAGTCTGGGAGAGGCAGAGGTGAGGGAAAGGGTTTACTTTCCTTGTGTTAAGATCCAGAGGGACTGGGTCTTTGGGGTCCCTGGGCAAGGTTTGGGGGGACGGACCAGAGTGTACCAGGCACTGGAATTCCTGGTTGGTGGCAGCGCTACAAGAACTAAGCTGGTAATTGAGCTTAGAGGAATTCATGCTGGTACCCCATCTTTTGGACGCTAAGGTTCAGAGTGGGGGTTTATACCATGACACCATCTCTTGGTCTCTGGGATTCCCCATGGGTGGTCATCTTGGTTCCGCTTCCTAGGTGCATAACCTGAGCCCTGGACCATTCCATGAACCCCCAAATCCTGCCTTCTATGGGGTGGAGCCCACCTTGCCCCATGGCTTCCAGCCCCCCAAGGGCCAAATAAAATCTTTCTGCCCCCCTGTTCCCCGATTATCCCCATAGCCAAGGCAAACCCATGCTGATTCCATCTTGGGAAGGAGTTCTGCCAATCAGCACAGCGCCAGGATATCTCTTGGGAATGAGTGCTGCTCTGCCCCATGGGTCCAGACCCATAGAAGCCCACCGAAGGTGGCTGGGTGCCACTGGGCTGCAGGGGATTGGCACAAGGCCACTGGGGGCTGCAGCAGTAGTGTGGCAGGCACCTGCTGCCCACTGCATGTGGCATAGTTCCACCATGGCCTCCGACCAGTAGCCCTTGGCCATCAGAGAGGGGCATCTGGCTCCTGGCCACGGAGGCCCCCAGGAGTGCGTGGTTGAGCAGGAAGGTGAGGAAATCCAACCGGATAGGCACTGTGATGGAAGACAGGCCCCTGGTGGATGGGTGATCCAGGATCCAAAGTGTGGCAAAGATGGGGATGGGATAGGAGGGCAGAACGGGCATCATCTCCACCATGGCCTGGTCTGAGGTGGGTGGCCCTGTGGGGCTGGGCTCTCTGGGCTGGAGGGAGCTGTGGGGAGAACAGAAAAGAGGGTAATAGAGAGAGCGATATCACCACCTCCAACAGATGGGAATTCTAGAGACTGGGGATTGAGGCTATGGGGTGAAATGGGTGTATGTAGAGAAAGGGGCAGTGGTCTATATGGGGGTTTGTGGGGCATATGAATTTGAGGGGGGGCTTTCTCTGTGGGGAAGGTGAGAGTCTGAGTGTAGTGTAGGATTTGAGATGGCTGTGTGGATAGGATGGGGTTTCCTTAAGGGGAGTGCGGGGGAGGGTGGTCCTGACTAAGGGGCTGACAAATGCGGTGTTTGTGGGAGGAGGTGGCCTGGCTTGGTGAGGATGGAGGAGGAGAGTCTATGAAGCTGGAAGGGTAGTTCCCATGTGGGGCAGGCGGTCTATGGGGCTGGATGGGGGTTCTGATGGAGGGAAAGAATGTCTCTGGGGATGGAGGAGAGGGTTCCATGGAGAGTAGGTGGCCCATGGTTGGGGGATCTATGGCATGGAGGAAGAGGGGCCCTGTGAAGGGCAGGGAGTTCCTGGCTGGGGCTGTATGGGGCTGGAGAGGGGTCATGTGGTCTATGGTCGGGGGAGTCTATGTGGTGGAGGAGGGGATCCTGTTGGGGACTAGGGGTTTATGGGGTTCGGGGGGGTGCCAGGAGGGACTGAAGATTCCCTGGCTGGGGGTTCTCATGGAGCACTGGAGGACTATTGGGTGCAGGGGATCCCACAGGTGACCTGTGGGGTTATGGGGGGGGTCCCAGGAGGGACTGAAGATTCCCTGGCTGGGGGTTCTCATGGGGCACTGGAGGGCTATTGGGTGCAGCGGGTCCCATAGGTGACTTGGGGGGTTATGGCGGAGTCCCAGGAGGGACTGAAGATTCTCTGGCTGGGGGTTCTCATGGGGCACTGGAGGGCTATTGGGTGCAGGGGATCCCATAGGTGACCTGTGGGGTTGGGGTGGGTCCCAGTAGGGACTGAAAATTCCCTGGCTCGGGGTTCTCATGGGGCACTGGAGCATTATTGGGTGCAGGGGGTCCCATAGGTGACTTGGGGGGTTTTTGGGGGGGTGTCCCAGGAGGGACTGACGATTCCCTGGCTGGGGGTTCTCATGGGGCACTAGAGGGCTATTGGGTGCAGGAGGTCCCATAGGCGATGTGGGGGGTTATGGGGTGGAGGGGGGGTCCCGGGAGGGACTGGAGGACCTGGCTGGGCTGCTCCATGCGGGCCAGGGGTCTATGGGTTGGAGGGTGCCATGGAGCATCCGGGGTTTATTGGGTGCAGAAGCCCGTTGGTGGCTCTGGGATGGAGGGGAACGCATCGCCCCACCCCTCACCCCTCGCTCTGGGCGGCCTCCCTCGGCTTCTCCATGGTCACCGATGTCGCAGCTCCACACGCACCAGAAACCGGCTCACAGGGCGGGGCTGAGACAGGGGTGTGGTTATCAGGGAAAGGGGCGGGGCCTATGCATATTTGGCTCCGTTCTGCTTCCCGGCCCTGTGCTGGGAGGGAGGGGGGCAGACTGCGCCACGTTGGGGGGGGAGCTGGACTGCACCACCTGGCTCACACCCGGGGTGGGAGCGGGACTGCAACACCCAGCTGACACGCTGAGGGGGGTGGGAGTGGTCTTGCACCACCCAGCTCACACGTGGCGGGGGGAAGCACACCAGCCGCTCCCCAGGCTCTCCGGAGCTGAGGGGGAGGGGTGTGCCATCCCACCAGGGCGCTGTGGGGCAAGCCATATGGCGCAGGGGTGGGGGTGGGGCAGAAGGGGCATGCTGGACTAGGGGATGGGGTTCACCTACTGCCCCCACACACCCCCAATGGACAAGATCGAAGCCCCGTCGGGCCGGGTGCTGCCCCCACACACACCCGGCAGCCAAGATTGGGGCCCGGTCGGGCTGGGCGCTGCCCATGCACAAACGGCAACTGAATTTGGGTCCCCATCGGGCCGGTGTTGCCGGCAGATAACTGCCTGAGGCCAAGCAACAGCGGGGGGGTCCGTCACCTGGTGTGCCGCGCCAATAAACACACCAGGGTGGAGAAGCAAACCAAGTTTATTTGAGATCTCAAAGCGGTGCAGGGAGATTGACTCAGATCAAGCACACCTTAAACAAGCAGTCTGTTCCTTTATATCCATGAGAACTTTTCTCACTGACTAGCAATCCCCCGTTTCCCCTCCCTCCTCCTCCTTCCTCCCCCTGTAGCAATTAGGTAAGCGCAGGTGCATTAAGTAATCTTGGCCGCGGCAGCTCGTAAGTTTTCCTTCTGCAAGTTATCTTGTCCTTCTGCTAAAGGTGCACAGGCCTCATTATTTCTGCTTTAGACCAGTTAGAACTGTTGCAACTGATAACGGCTGTTACACCTGGCCTTTTAGGTCGATTAAAGTTCAAACATGGAGGGACTCTTGTCTGCTAAGGCCTAAAACCAGGAAGGCTCCATACTCTTGTGGCCTTCCACCCTTCCGGGTTACGTAGGGTTATGCTTAGTGACACCAACAACTCCCTCCTTTGAGAATACTCAACAAACTTTTGGCTGAGTGTTCTCACATTTAAAGGATAACATGTGATTAAGCTCTAGGGAGCTGGAGTGCTTTACAGCAAGCAAGCAAGAGAAGAGTAACGATACACAACACCACACCAGTGAGCAGGAGGTGAACAATACCTTCCCCTAGTTCTCCCAGGTTGAGTAACCAGCCCCAGAGGGAATCAGAAAGAGTAGGTTTCCTTTCCTGGCCTTCCACTGTTCAAAAGCCTGTTTGGCTGACAGGATGTGCTTGTTAATATCCTGTGCGCTTTCTGGGACATAAGTACAGCATTTATCCCCTATAAGAGCGCACACCCAGCCCTGGGAAGCCACACTTCCACCCAGGAAGTGTCCAAGTATGTCTCCATGATCACAGATCAGATGGTATTCCTGATGCGTCTGTAAGGGCAGTGGGCCAAGTCTGGTACTAGATCCCACTGCAATGCCTTCCCAGCCTCAGTTATATTTAATACCATCTTTTCTTGGTGTAGTACTATAATACACCTGTTATTTAACTATTCTCAGGTACTGTCAAAAGGTATTTCCATTAATAGCATACATTAGTCACTGGAATGGTTTCAATACGGGTAAAATTTTTAGTAGCAGAACAAACTCTTTGGGTACTTGTTATTTAAAATCCAATTAGAGAGAGATATATATGCTGAAGGATTTATCCAAAACATAGGGCGCAGCCTGTAGAATAAACCCCAAAATCCAATTAATACCACATTCCCAAACATGGGTCCCACAAATGTCCTCCCACCAGTGTATAATTCTTTGTTTCTTTACCAGGGTCAGTTCTTAATGTCCTTTCTAGTCAGGAATTCCTGGACTTTGGCAATTTCAGTGGAGCGAGTGTTCCTTCTTCTTTCCCAAAACAGTCGTGGTGCAGCATCCTTGTACTTTTTCCCTACTGTCCAGAAGGCACAGTGGAGCTAGAAGGTGAAATAGGCTAATCATCAGTAGGAGAATTCTCCCAATGTGGAGGGGTCTTTTTGCAGTGAGAATCTTGGGTCCAAGCAGTCAGTCTTTGGCACTTCACGGCGGTGTTGGTAGTTATCAGGACTTAAGGGCCTTTCCAGCATGGAGCCAAGGCAGTCTTTTGTCGGTGGACCTTTACATCAATCCCATCTCCTGGTTCCAAGGAGTGGCAGGGCTGCTAGGGTCTTTGGGTAGCCCTTCTTTACCTGTGAGAAAAGAAACTTAACACATTTCATTAGTGCCTGGCAATGTTTTGCAAATCTCATAGCTGCGTGGGCAAATTTAAGCCCTCCTTTTCCTGGTTGTTAGCCAAGTCTTAACTGTGAGCAGTGTTCTTGAATAGAGTCAGTGTCTTATCTATAGCCTGAGCTTGCTATTTTATTTTATTTTTTTCAGTTAATTCATTCTGTTCTTTGTCCTTCTTCCCTTCTTGGCTTCTTTTAACCTGCAAAGGAAACTTCCACTTTTTACTTATACACCTTCTTCCCAACAATGAAGACATAAACATTGTCATTATACAGTACATTAGTCTTATTATTTAATATATGCCACACACACCCTTTTACTAAAATAACCTTATTACAGAGCTTTGGAGCAACAAGCCAGGACAAGCACATCCACTTTGAGGAGTTCACTCAATACAACCTCTAGTCCAATAGCCTTTCACCATCCCCAGCCCTCTGGCTAGAAATCTGAGGTAGCCAGAAAGATCCCATGTACAATATGGGGAGTGGGTTAACTTTTCATGTCTTTGCTTTCAAAGACTGTTGGTATGCAAATTTTAACAACAATTTTGCAATTAACAGTTTGACCAATAAAGTTTCTTTTCCTTACTTAAGGAAATGCATTAGACTTTAGTATATTACATTCTCCTGATTTATCTAAACACTTTGTATTTCAAGTTGAACAAAACAAGTATCTGCATTTTAATTTAACCTTTTTGTTTGATCTTAAACCAGACCACTTCATAAAAATATTAAACACAAATTCCGGCCACAAGACAAACACCACAAGACAGAACATAGAACACAAAACATGATTTCTATTGTACCAGTAAATGCATGGTACGTTGAATGCTGTTCAGCTGGCATCAGTTTTCTCTGATTATCTGAAAGACAAAAAAAAGAGAGGTCTACCCACCCCTTCTGGGCAGACAATCATCGCTTGAAATATACAAATACTCTTGTTGGCTTCAGGCAAAACAGAGGAATTACCCCATAGTTTTTTGTATTTGTTTCATAGGCAGCCCAGGTTTTCAATTACATAACACTGTATACATTCTTCAGCTAATTCAACTAAATTGTTCATAGCCACACCAAATGATTGCAATCCAATAACTTCTTTGCCTGAATTTATTTACAAACATTTCACAGACACCAAAAACTTTTTTTTCTTTAGCATTTTTACAAAGTTCAACTGCTGTTTCGTTCAGCAACTACAGAGTTAACTTCTCACTCTCCCTTAAATCACTTGCTTGTCTCCCAACAGCCACTTTTATCAACTTAAATCACCATTCCAAGTAAGTCCTGGGTATTTGAAATCTCCATGCTTACACTTACTGACTCCTTCCTTCCACTATACCCTTAAAGTTTTCCAACCTGCTTTCCAATCTCTCTCTCTCTCTCTCTCTGTTGCCTGCCTGCCTGGGCCCGATCCTGCTTTTCTTGCTGAACCGTCCCTTCCATGGGCACCAACTTGTTCCACTACCAGTTTAGCTAGGAGGGTGGGCTTCTCATCTAGCCCCCACCCCTCCTGGTCTCTTCCCTTAAACATTCTTACTCACAAGACTACCTGAGTCCTCCTTCATGAGGCTTGCCACCTGGACAAAAACACATGGCCCATTGGGCAAAGGCCATTTACTTAACATATAATTTAAAGGACTATTCTTAGAGGGTTTACCCAGAGACTCATTCATCTGTTTGACACTTAAACAGAAAAGAGAATTACACAGAGAGCAGAGGGAATTACAGTCTAAGCCAGACTTTCCCACTTCTATACACTGACCGCTACAGGGGACGGGACAGAAGGATCTCAATTCGACCTCAGAGCTTCCTTGCACGCATGGCTTCCACTCCGAGGAATTACGAACGAGAGGTTCAGTTCCGCCCACACACCTAACGTCCAAATGAACAGAGCAGGAAAACAACAGTAACCGGTTAAACAGAACAGAACCAGAACCAGATAGCGTTTTCTTATCCTATTAGGACTCACTTTTACTCATGCAGTTCTCAACATATAACACCAACAGTACCAAGCAAAGCAAACACAAAATAACAAGGGTAAAACAAATAGATGGTGTAAATTCTGCAGGGCTCCCCCCTTCTTAATTGCTCACCAAACTGTGACAAATTTCTGTTACCAATCTATCCCTCATGTCAGGTGATCAGGCTGACACTACAGGATCGTTGGGGGAAGATAAAGAAAACACACCATATAACTGTATTTTAAAGCTCCATTAATAAAATAATAAAACAACAATGGAGAGTGTTGGGAACGCTCCCTCATCACTCAGGAAAACATTAATGCCCCAAGCCCCTTTCATACCCACACACGTACGTCCAGACTGGCCACTTCTGTGTATAATGTTCAGAGAAGGGGGAAGAGGTGGACAGGAGATTATCCTGTATACATCTTGTCCAGAATTTCTAACATGCTTCCGCTCTTTGGAGGGCTGTTCTCTTGCACCCTGGAATCTTCTGCAGCGTCTCTTTTAGAGATTCCAGTCCAGGTCAGCTGCCTGCGGCTTCTTCAGTGTCACCAAGCCACACCGGCTCCGGGGTCACAAAGGCACACTGTTGGATCTTACTGGACAGTTAAGCTTTGCAAATGTAATCTTAGTTCTGTAACTTGTATTGCCTTTGGTTCGCCTCTGTCTATATTTTTTCCTTCACAGCCAGCTGGGGCCAAAAGCAGTTTTTCTTTGTACTTAGCATAGTCTGCTTTGATTCTTGACCTTGAACGCAGAGCAATCCCCCCCTTCCATCCCTGGGCCAAGATGATTTTTAAATTAACCCGTTCCTTTCCTCAATAGACAAATTTGCTCACCCTGTGTCAGGGCTTTTTGGTGATTAAACGCTCCTCTTAGATGTTTGATCTTATCTAGATTGAAGTACCTTCTAGTGGGCATTGTTTAGATGGATTTTCACGCGTGTAAATATTCCATTTATCTAAATACCTGCAGGTTGTTGAACCATAATGTACGTACATGTAATATGCTGGGGTATCCTAGGGGGTGAGGTGGAATGTTTAGACTGCCCCCCCCCACCCATTTTCCACTTACACACACAGGGAGGGTGCCCTGTCCGCGCTAGTGGCTTATAAACTAAGGATTTTTCCCTACAGGATACTCACACAGGAGAGGCTAACGAGGATGGCCACGACCCTCCTACACCTCCCTTCAGCAAAGAGTGTTGGCTAGTCTCTGGGAGACGGCACCGCTTACTCTGATTGCATCCAGTGAGATGATCAGACTGTCAGTAGCCCACACAGAAAGGAAAGGGGAAGGGAAGATGGGTACACACACTCCTAGACCCAGGCAGCTTCCTCACCGGACGATGCCAGGCCAAGTCAGCCCACCATGGGTTGGACCTCCTAAAGATCCACTAGTTACCGGGCTTGCGTTAGAGTAGTCCTGGTCATGAGCTTTTGCTTCACAGGGTACTCTGGGCGTCTTCCGGTAACAGTCACTCACACTGGCCCCCAGTACCATTCTGCATCTGATCTTGCTTTTTAGCTACAACAGGGAGAGAGTGCACTAGGATATAGGGTCTCCCCTTTCTAGACAGGTCCCTCCTTTGTCCCTGCACTATCCCTAACCTTCTTTTTGGATCCTTGCACTCTGCCAGACAGAGGGAAGAACTGGAGCTACAGTGGGGTATTTTTATAAGAGCTCTCCATACAAACAGCTTCAGAAGCTACCCATTTACTGACAAAACAGGAGTAATTGGAGGATCATGTTATAATTAAGTGATCCTTCCGGTGGCCACCTTTCTGGTCCTCTAGTTGATATTGAGGCCAGTCTACTATACAGAACTTTTTAGTTTGCTTTTAGTTAGTGGATCTGATCCAAGCACTTCCCAATTCGCTAGAATGCATTCTAAGGGTGTACACCATGCCCTGCCTGTACTCTGTCCCTGCCCCATATCCTAGGGTGACACTGGGCGTCCCCAGGTCATAACAGGCAAAAATCCAGACCACTGGTCTGTTCCTACCTTATCCAAGGGACCGGTTCCTCACCGTCGCCCTCAACTGCTTCTCCACTACTCGAGCGCGTTGCACTGTTGTGCCCTCGGGGTCAGTCGAACTGCGTCTCCGCCGAGGCCCCCGGTGAAGTCACCGGTGCGCGCTGGGCGTCGGTCGTCGCCGCAATCCGTCGACCACCAGAAGGGATCCAGGCAAGGCTAATTTTAGCCTCAATGCCCCACGTTGGGCGCCAAGAACTGTTGCCGGCAGATAACTGCCTGAGGCCAAGCAACAGCGGGGGGGTCCGTCACCTGGTGTGCCGCGCCAATAAACACACCAGGGTGGAGAAGCAAACCAAGTTTATTTGAGATCTCAAAGCGGTGCAGGGAGATTGACTCAGATCAAGCACACCTTAAACAAGCAGTCTGTTCCTTTATATCCATGAGAACTTTTCTCACTGACTAGCAATCCCCCGTTTCCCCTCCCTCCTCCTCCTTCCTCCCCCTGTAGCAATTAGGTAAGCGCAGGTGCATTAAGTAATCTTGGCTGCGGCAGCTCGTAAGTTTTCCTTCTGCAAGTTATCTTGTCCTTCTGCTAAAGGTGCACAGGCCTCATTATTTCTGCTTTAGACCAGTTAGAACGGTTGCAACTGATAACGGCTGTTACACCTGGCCTTTTAGGTCGATTAAAGTTCAAACATGGAGGGACTCTTGTCTGCTAAGGCCTAAAACCAGGAAGGCTCCATACTCTTGTGGCCTTCCACCCTTCCGGGTTACGTAGGGTTATGCTTAGTGACACCAACACCGGGTACTGCCCCCACACACCCCCGGTGGCCAAGATCGAGGCCCCGTCGGGCCGGGCGCTGACCCCAAACCCCGTCTGCAGCCAAGATTGGGGGCCCGTGGGGCTGGGCGCTGCCCACGCACACCTGGAGAAAAAGTTCGGGGCCCTGTCGGGCCGGGCACTGCCCCCACACACCCCCGTCATGCCAGATCCTGCCCCCACACACTTGGCGACTGAGTTCGGCGCTTCGTCGGGCCGGGTGCTGCCCCCACACACGCCTGGCGGCTGAGATCAAGGCCCCGTCGAGCCGGACACTGCCCCCACACACTTGGCGACTGAGTTTGGCGCCTCGTCGGGCCGGGCGTTGCCCACACACACGGTGGCCGAGATTGGGGCCCCATTGGGCCGGGCACTGCCCCCAGACACCCGGCAGCTGAGATCAGGGCCCGTCGAGCTGGGCACTGCCCACACACACAGGGGCCAAGATCAGCAACAAAAATAATGAAAGGTCTAGAAGACATGAGCTGTGGGGGAAGATTGAAAACACCGGGTTTGTTTAGTCTGAAGAAGAGAAGACTGAGGGGGACATAAGTCTTCAAGTACATAAAACACAGTCATAAAGAGGAGGGTGATAGATTGTTTTCCTTAACCACTGAGGACAGAGCAAGCAGTAATGAGCTCAAACTTCAGCAAGAGAGGTTTAGGTTGGCCAGTAGGAAAAACTTCCTACCTGTCAGAGTACTTGAGAAGTGGAACAAATTAGCTAGGAAAGTTACAGAATCTCACGGAAAAAAAACCTCACACTTGATAAGGCAACTCCCATCTTTTCATGTATTTATACCTGCTCCTGTATTTTCCACTCCGTGCACCTGATGAAGTGGGTTCTAGCCCACAAAACCTTATGCTCAAATAAATTTGTTAGTCTCTAAGGTGGCCATTGTTTTGGCTGATACAGACTAACATGGCAACCCCTCTGAAAGTGCTTCTCACTGGAGGTTTAAGAGCAGGTTGGACAAACACCTCTTGAGGACAGGCTAGCTCAGTAGTTCTCAATCTTTTGTACTGGTGACCCCTTTCACATAGGAAGCCTTGGAGTGCGACCCCCCCTTATATTAAAAGAAGTGGTTTTAATTTATATTTAACGCTATTATAAATACTGGAGGCAAAGCAGGGCTTGGGGTGGAGACTGACAGCTCATGACCCCCCGTAAAACTCAAGACCCCCAGAGGGGTCCCAACCCCCAGTTTGAGAACCCCTGGTTTAGATAATACTAAGTGCTGCTTCAGGGCAGGGGATTGGACTAGAGACCTCTCAACATCCCTTCCTGTCCGTGGCACAATCCTGCTCGCGCTCCCTCCCTCGCTCGCAACAGGATAGTGCAGAATTCAGTGGGGTTCAGAGCCAGGCTACAAGAGCGAGTAGGAGGCCTGGAAAAATCCCCAAGAAGATGGTTACTTTTTAGTTTGAGGCCAGGTCGACACTACACACTGCTGCCACCATAGCCCTGTAGGTCAGGGGTGCTGGAAAATATCCATAGTGCAGATGCAGTTAGATTGTCTCTGCCCTAGCTGGTTTCATTTGGGTGTATGCACAATAAGTTGGCTTAGTGAGAGTGTAGCAATGGCAGTCTAAGCTGCAGGCACATCAGGAGTGCTTTCCTGGTAACGTCCTGTATCACCCTGCCTACCTGTGTCAGTGCTCCACAGACAGACATGGCCTTAGAGGAGGATCTTACTTTTCATCTAGGACACGTCTAGCGAAGGGAGATCAGAAATGGCCGGCCTGCACGCCTCCCACACAACAAAGTAGGAATTTGAGAACCAATCAAAGGACATTTTTCTACTCATGCGACTAGATTGTGGAACTCTCTGCCTCAGGATGTCGGACCAAGATTAGCATGATCCCAAAAGAAATAGGACATTTTATCCCCAAAGCTATCTAGAGTTTTAATGTTAATTAGTTTTGGAAAGGTGATCAAACGAAACCTGTCAGGTTGAAGTGGACAACTAGTGATCAATTAGAAAACTATGATGTGGGGGGTGAATTATCCCTCATTTGCTTACAGTGGCCTTTCTTGCCCCTTCCTCTGAAGCAGCTGCTCTGGTCCACTGTCAAAGATAGGATACCAAACTAGATGGACACCGGAGCCAATCCAGTCTGGCAAATCCTTTATTCCCACCCTTTTTCCTTCTGTTTTTAACAGCAGAGGAGACCTTGTCCTTGTGTCAGAGCTGCTGCTTGTCCCCACTACATGCTGCTTAGGCAGAGACAGACAACCTTCACTTTCTAGTTCTTGGGCTGTTAAAAATAAAGCCAGCCAACCTGGCAGCCCTGGGGCTAGTTTCCAGTCACATTTCTGGTTAGTGATCTTGAGTTCCCTCCCCACGGCGAGAAGAGCCCACACACTAGTAATAAAAGCTCCAGCAGCTTGAATTCAACAGAGAAGACACAAATATTTATAAAGTCTCTCCCTCTGCCCCAGTGGTTTGGGATGTTTTCTGATGGGGCTCCTAGTTGTGAGTATGGCTGCGAGCTTGGGAGTGTGACCACAGATTGTGTCCTTTCACCACCCTTCCAACGAAATAGGGACCCAAATCTAGAGCAACCCCAGTGGGAAAGGAGAGAGAGTTCTAACAGCCCAGCAGCGTAAGCCACGCAAAGTGTTTTAGAGGCTGTGCTGGGTGGACAGTGCTGGGTTAGTGGCAGTGATCAGGGAGGATGGGCTGTGTCTGAGGAAGGGCTGCCAGTGGTGTGATGGGCACTGGTGTGTGTGTCGGGGGAGGAGGGAGATACATTGGCATGCACAATACGTAGGCAACAACAGACATTCAGGGGCTCCGTTGCACCGCTCTTTACAAGACAGAGCCCAAGTCAGCTGGGATACAGTAAAATAAAACCCACAGTAAAACCAATATCCTCCTGTGTCCAGGCCAGCTCTTCGGAGAGGTGGCTGACTACCGGATGGTGTGGCCACGCTGCCATTCCAGAGGCTCAGCCTTGTGTCCATGCCCTGCAATGGCTACAGCCAGTACTGCTTGCTGCAGGTGAGAGGCAGCTGGGGGGGCCAGCAGAGCCCAGCTTGTCTCCTCTTGTAGCTCCGGTCGTGGTAGTCCCACTCCAGCCCTCCCAAGGCCTGTGGGCTCTTCTCCACCATGCCAGCACGCACCTTGCTGTCCGATGACATGACCCGCAGTGAGACACCTGTGGGACAAAAGGTGGAGATGCCAGAAAGGCAGGTGGAGAGCCACACCCCCTCCCCTAGTTCTCATCCCTCCCAGCCTGGACTATAGGCAAAGGGTGGGGCCCTCACAGCATCGATGCTGGTAGTTACAGCCGTGCTATCTAGGACAGGCATACAGCAAGAGAGTCACACCCTGTCCTGAGCAACACACATTACATCGGCAAAAGTGGTACTGCAGATTAGCCCTTAGATACCCAAGTCCACAGGATCCCTTTAAATCCAACACAGGCAGCCAAGGAGCATTTAAGAGTCAAAATCCCCATCTCCTCTCTTGCCCCAAAGTTGAGAGATTCTGCCAAGCCCAACACTAGCTGGTACAGCTCAGCAGGACTCCAGGCCCAGCCAGTGAGCTGGGCTCATGGGGGAAGACAGCCCGCCAGGAGGCCAGACAGCATCCGCCCAAGGGCTAGGAAGACCCAAGCCTACTAGCTCCCAGGCAAGCCCCTTTCCCACCCCCAGCTCAGGGCTGGTGAGCAGCTCACCGACACTGGCTCCGAAGTCTCTGTCAATGCCTAGTGGTGAAGTCGGCAGAGTTCAGTGAGGCCGTCTCCTCATCCCCCTGCCAAATGCTGCTGCAACCATACTTAAAAGGCACTGAGCCCACGGGAGTGGGGAAGGTGGGGTGGGTGGTGCAAGCCTCTCTCTGGGGGAACATCCCCTGTATGGTGACCTGCCACAGGAGCAGATGAGATTTAAGATACAGCTCTGGGGCCAGGACAGCATGGCTGGGAAGTGAAGGCCCGGTTCCTTGAAGAGACCCAGCACCCCCCAGCTCTGGAGCAAGTGGCAGTTGTCCCTGTGGGCAGATGCAGAGCGCTCCCCATGACCCCGCCATCCAGCAGCCAGTACATGCATGTGCCCAGTCCCACCCTCCAGCCAGCAACTCAGGGGAACACTTTCTGGGGAGACAGGCAGTAAGTGTCTGGATTAGATTCTTGCCAGGACCCCAAGGAGGGTGGGGAAGATGCTAAAAGACAGCCCACCTGCCATCTCAGCATTGAGCAACCCACCTCCATGAGCCTGTGCAGACAGGGGGCAGGTCAGCAGCTGCCCTGTCTCCTGCCTCCTCCCCCCATGACAGGGATCCTCAGGGCAGGCACAGAAATAGTCAACCACTTCCCATAACCCAAAAGCAATAGGACACTCCACAAAATGCAAAAGGGCACATTCCAAACAAATGAAGAAACACCCCTCCCCCGGACCCAAACAGCCAACTGGCCTGTGCTACTCATTGCCACAGGATGTTGTGGAGGCCAAGAGCAAGGTGCAGTTCGGAGAGGGAACAAGTGTTTGCATGGACACAAGACTAGGCAGACGTTGCATAGTAACTACTTAGACTGCAAACCCTTTGGGGCTGGGATCTCTGCACAGCACCACAGAGCCCTGGCCCATGTCTGGAGTTCCCAGGTGTTACAATGCTGGGAAAGGCTGGAAGCCTGGTGCTTTAGGGCTTGGCTGGGTTAGGGAGGAGACTCCCTGGGGTCAGATTAGCCCACTGCTGCTCCCACAGGGGGTCTGGCACCTTCCTCCAAAGCAGTTGAGGCTGCCACTGTCAGAGCAGGGCCCCTGAGCCAGACAGACCCCAGAGGGAGAGGCAGGCATTTACCACCTGCGGCCCAGTTCTGCCAGCTCCCTTCGCTACCCCGCCCACCCAGCTTTAATAGCTGCTAAGCCTCCTCCCCTGCAGCCAGGGAAAGCCAAGCTTCAGGGTTGCCAGAGGGTCCCCAAGCAGCCAGCCTCCTGCCCCCACCCCAGGCTCTGAGACAGGGGGCTTACACCCCAAATGGCATTGGGGCTGCCCCAGGGCCAGCCCACCCAGCGGGGGGCAGTGCTAGCCGCATCCAGGGAACCAGAGGGAGTAGGGCTGGTACCCGACAGATGTGGGAGGCTGGGACCAGCTACCCCAAGCATGGGCTGGGGCTGGAACTGAGACAAGACCCAGGCAGCACCCTGGGATGTGGGCCCAGGAAGGGGAGCTGCAGAATAGACAAGAGCTAGGCTGTGCAATCCCTGCTCCCCAGTGGTTACTTACCCCAGAGCCCAAGGCCATGGTAGGGGACATGCATCTGGGTCACTGGAAGAGACAGTCCCTTGAGATGCCCTGATCCAGGAGGGAGCCTTTGCTGGGCCTGGCTGCAGCAGGTTTCCAGGAGGCCTCCTAGAATTGCAGGGCAGCCTCTGGGAGCACCCAGCCCTTCCTCAGAGCAGGGGGTGCTGCCCCTGAGACCTACAGCAGGGCCTGGGCCATGGGAGCAGACACTGCCCTAGCTGGGAGGCTCTGGTCTCCCAGCAGCCTCCACCAGTGCAGCCACCTCCGCCTCTGATAGGCAGCCAGATAGTGGAGCAGGAGAAGAGCAGAACCACACAGGGGATGAGCAGGCAGAATGGGGCTGCAGGACCCTCAGGAGCACAACTCCCCCACTCCCCAGCTGGGCTAGGAGCAGTCCCTCCAGGGACCACCCTGCTGCAGACCTGGTTGAATCTGGCTAGGCCTGTGCAGGGGAACAAATGGCTGTGAGCTGGGAGGGGTTGGGAGTGGGGCCAGCTGTGCACCAGGGGCCTGAGGACCTGCACCTGGGGAGGGGGCAACCACCTGAGGAGCTGCAGCTGCCTGCAGTTTGTCGGCTCCCAGAGAAGCAGGGACAGGTATTCGGTATGTGTGGAGCAGCTCCTAGGTTTGGGTTCCCCCTGCAGATGTGAGCAGAGGGCAAAGTATCATCAGTCAACGCAGAGTCCTGCTCCCATAGCCGCTGAGATCCCTACCCGTGAGAAGCCCTGGGGGAAGGGGGATGCCCCTGTCCCAAGTGGCTCTACCACAGGAAGGGGAGAACTCACAGTGTTCTGTAGGGGAGAAAGGGCCATGTTTAACCCTGGCTGCTCCCGGAGCACATACAGGCCTGCCCTGCTCGCTGGCTGGAGCCCCTCTGCAAGCAGCTCTGTCCTGACCTGAAAGTACCTCCAGTTCTTAAAGGGCTGGCCAGTGCTGAGCCATCCCACTGCTTGGCTAGAGCTTTCCACAGCATCCATACCCCTGGCCCCCTGGGGATGTGTGTGACAAAGAGGGGCACCACAGGGTCCCAGGCTGTTCTGTAGAGCAGCTGTGGTTTATGCCCATCTGGGGCTTGGCCCTGAGTGCCATGCTGGGTGTGTGCTGCAGAACCGAACCCAATCCCTTTGCAGCTGGGACAGGCCCTGGCTTGGTTCTCACTTGCCTGATCATAGAATATCAGGGTTGGAAGGGACCTCAGGAGGTCATCCAGTCCAACCTCCTGCTCAAAGCAAGACCAATCCCCAACTAAATCTTTTTTCTTCTATCTTATTCTATCCTTAGGGGCTATAACATTATACCAAGGGCAATGCAAAGTTTCTACATGAGGCTTTGATACAAAGTTTTCATAGAATCATAGAATATCAGGGTTGGAAGGGACCTCAGGAGGTCATCTAGTCCAACCCCCTGCTCAAAGCAGAATCAACCCCAACTAAATCATCCCAGCCAGGAAAAACCTCTAAGAAGGAGATTCCACCACCTCCCTAGGGAACCCATTCCAGTGCTTCACCACTCTCCTAGTGAAAAAGTTTTTCCTAATATCTGACTAAACATTCCCCACTGCAATTTGAGACCATTACTCCTTGTTCTGTCATCTGGTACCACCGAGAACAGTCTAGATCAGAAAGTTTTTAAGTGTAAGAGATGATGTGTCAGAAATCTACATTTTTCAAGAAATATTCTTGATTAAATGGATCTCAACAAATCACTAAAATCCATGTTGAAAAGTCATAGCTCATAACTGTGATTAATTGCAAAAATCTACCAGATTTATCACAAGGTGCGACACCCTGTAAATTCTGAGAATAACGAAACTGGGGAAGCAGTAGGTGTAGGTGACTATACTGCTGAAAGTGAGATAAGATCTGGTGAAACAGGAGGCCAGAAGCACTTTACTGACAAAGAAGGAACAAAGGCTCTTAGACAAAGCCCTCTGAAGTGAACAGAAACGCTCCCTCTGAAGTCAATGCTTTGAGCTTTGGATCAAAGGAGAGCATCCAGGATAGGAAGAAAAGTCACTATTGGGAAAAGGGAGACACTGGAGCAAGGAACTGTAATCTAGGAGTTGCATTCCACCAGCTCACAGTAGCTTAGCAAAATGACGTTTTTTGTTTATTTGTTTTTTGTTGTGGCTGCCAGCTTGTGTTCCAGCACCTAAACGTCTATTAAAAAATAATTACGTGTCTAGCCCAGATGATTACAAAGATCATCTTTAAAATGTGAACCAGTGAAGTGATGTCACCTTGAGTTTGCAGACAGCTTGAAACAAAACTCTGTAAGGTATGAAAGGGAAGTTACCTTTCATAATTGGAGTTCAAGAAGTGTGGTCCCTACCTGTATTCAACTACAGGTACATATGTGCTCCATGCGCCTGAGACCAGAGAATTCTAGTCCGTTGGTCCATGCCTGCCTGCACCATTGCTCTCATACCCTGTGCTGAAGGTTTAAGGGTGATGTCTCTCCAGTTTTTTCCTGCTAACACAAATCAGAGAGGATCTGAAGCAGAGGGGGAAAGAGAGTGAATAGTGGAATTCAGATAGACAGCACACATCTCAAAGAACTCCAGTTGCAGAAGGTAAGTAACTTCCTTTTTTACTTTGAGTGCTGATCACTATGGATGTCATCTGTGAATGACTGATGATTTGACAAGCAAGTACTCAGAGAGATGGAGGGGAGGGATAGCTCAGTGGTTTGAGCATTTGCCTGCTAAACCCAGAGCTGTGAGTTCATTCCTTAAGGGGGCCACTTAGGGTTCTGGTGCAAAATCAGTACTTGGTCCTGCTAGTGAAGACAGGCGACTGGACTCAATAACCTTTCAGGGTCCCTTCCAGCTCTGTGAGATAGGTATATTTCCATATATTATACAGCTATATTGCTACTCACAGAACCACTTTTCCAAAGGGTGCATCAGTAGAGGCTTGGACCAAGGTATAATGTGTGAATGGAAGTCCATGTTGCTGCCTTGAAAATATCAAGGTACTTCTTGAAGTGATGCCACTGAGGCTGCCTGGCTCTCATAGAATGAGCCCATATCCCATGTGGGAGAGGAAGGTGTGCCAGCTGATAACAAAGTAGGATACAGACAGAGATAAACTTGGAAGTCCTTTCGGAGGAAACAGCTTGACCTAGGGCTTATTCTGCTGTGGCATCCATAACTTTCTGAACTGTTTTGTTCTCTGTAGGTAAAATGGCAAAGTTCATCTCATGTCAAGGGAATGAAGTCTCTTTTCTATGCTGGAGGCTTGGTGCTTCAGGAAGAACACAGGTAAGTGAATAATCTTGTTTATATGGAATTCTCAGGATCATCCAGAGGATTCAGGGGATCACTCACTGCCGAATTGCCACCAAAGACCCAGCACTTCGGCAGCAGGTCCCGGGGAGGACCCCCGCTGCGGGTCTTTGGGGCACTTTGGCGACGGGTCCCAGAGCGGAAGGACCCCCTGCCGCAGGTCTTCAGGGCACTTCGGCAGCGGGTTCCAAAGTGGAAGGACCTCCCACCGCCAAATTGCCTCCGAAGATATGGAGTGGAAAAAGCTCCAGGAGACCAGGCCCCACGAGAGTTTTCCAGGGCCCCTGGAGTGAGTGAAGGACCCCGCTCCACAGGCCCTGAAAAACTCTTGTGGAGGCCCCTGCGGGGCCCAGGACCTTAGGCAAATTGCCCCACTTGCCCCTCACCCTCTAGGTGGCCCTGGCAATTCTGAAACTAGGGGTTAATTAGTGAGATCTTATCTTTATGAAATATTGTGTAATGTGTGTCTGCCATTGGGGCTCCCACTTCACCTATGTGTCTGGCCAATGTATGATGGCAAGAAGAAAGACAACCTTCATAGACAGGTAAGACTTGGTAAGTGTTGAAAGTACAAAATAAAGGTCCCATTAATTTTACAAAACTCACTCTATAAAGCTTCCGGAAGTTTTAGGCCTAACACTGGCAATACTGTTGTTCATCTTAAGCTTCCCAACACTCTTGCTCAAAGTAATCACAAGTAGCAATTTTTTTCCTTGCTTTCATTTTGGCAAACTCATTAATAATGTCATCAAAACTTATGTCGCTGGCCATTTCATATTCTATGCTCAAAGTGAGCAAATGGTTGAGCCTTTCCTGCCCAGTGGCTGAACGCAAATGATTTTTAATCAATGTTAGCTTACTAAATGCACGCTCTCCTGATGCTACTGACACTGGCAACACTATTAGTAGGCGTAAACAAATACAAATCTGTGGAAACACATTTTCCAACCCTTTTTTGAAGAGAGCATTAAGAAGTGTAAGTGCAGAGGTTATATGTCCATCAACTCTTAAGTTGGAATCATCTTTTATTTTGTAAAAGATTCTAAGTTCCCCTTTAAGATCTTCTCTCTGGAGGTCTTTTGGATATGCTGTGGCCAAAGTGTCAACAAAATTTTCTATAGAAGATTCATCCACTGTATCTGGCGGAAACAAAGTGGGTGAAAATAAATTTGAGACTTCAGCTATTCTTTCGCCAAGACCTCCTAGCTCTGATAGAAGCAAATCCATTGACAGGAAGAACACCTATACTTTGAACTGAATATGGCGAGAGTCAAATGTATAGTCTGCATCTCCTGTGTCATCAAAGAATTGCTTTTTCTTCCGAACCCTTGAGTCACTTTTCATTTTTGGGTCAATGCCAAGGCTTGAAGCGACTTGTTTAGCTTCTTCAAAAAAAATTGGCCAAGAATCTTTCAATGTTTGAATTTTCTTGACTAAGTTGCTCACGTGTTTAGCTCCCTCTTCCCATTGTTAATTTGGAGCTTTGTAGTCTTCTAACTGGTGGAACAGTTCTAATTAAGACTTTTAAAAATTCTGGAGGTGATTGAGTGAGTAAAGACTGTCCGTTGGAGGGCTGATTGCCTCTGGGTGAACCCGTATCAAGCTAAGGGAAAGATCCATTACTCTGAGGGGAAGGAGGTAATCCAAGGATCAGCAACCTTTCAGAAGTGGTGTGCCGAGTCTTCATTTATTCACTCTAATTTAAGGTTTCATGTGCCGGTCATAAATTTTAATGTTTTTTAGAAGGTCTCTCTCTACAAGTTTATATATTATATAACTAAACTAGTGTTGTATTGTAAAATAAACAAGCTTTTCAAAATGTTTAAGAAGCTTCCTTTAAAAGTAAAGTAAAATGTTGATCTTAAGCCACCAACCCACTCAGCCCGCTAATGGTCTGGGGTTCTGTTCACCTAGGCCGGCAGTGGGCTGAGTGGGGTCTGCGGCCGGGACTCCAGCTTTGAAGGGTCTGTCAGCCAGAACCCCAGACCGGCAGCGGGCTGTGTGGGGCTGGTGGCCGGAACCCCAGACTGGCAGTGGACTGAGCGGCTCAGCCCACTGCCGCTCAGGGGTCCATTCTCTGGCTCCTGCCAGCCGGACCCGCTTAGCCCGCTGCCGGTCTGGGGTCCCGGCCCTGTCCACATACTGTGGGTACCTACCTTCTCCCTGTTTCTGGCCCATTCTCTTCCTCTCTCTGCACTGAGCTGAGAGTTGGAGTGGATCGAGCACACGGCTGAGGGGGTGAAGGGTCTGGCCAGGAGCTAGAAAGAAGGAGGGGGCTCAGGGTTGGGGCAGGAGGTTTGGATGTGGGGGCACTTACCTGGGCAGCTCCCATGTGGTGTGATGGGTGAAGGTGGGAATGTGAGTGAGGGTGCAGGGGCTCCCGTTTGGTGCTCAGGGTGGGGGTGGTGATGTGCAGTGTGCATGGGATGTGGGGGGGGCCTGGGGATGTGGGGGGTGCAAGAGTCAGGGCAGAGGGCTGGGGGCATGTGAGGGGGGTTCAGGTGTCAAGGTGGGGGGCTGGTTATGTGTGGGGGTGCCAGTCAGGGCTGGGGTCATGGTGGAGTCAAGGAGTCAACAAAGGGCTGGGTGGTACAGGGCTCAGGGAAGAGGGCTGTGTGTGTGTGGGGGGGGTCAGGGCTCAGGACAGAGGGCTGGGTGACTGTACCCTCCCCAGAACCCCGAACCCCTACCGCTCCTTGTCCTGACTACCCCCTCCTGGGACCCCACCCCCTCTCTAAGCCTTCCTGCCCCTTATCTCCTGATTGCCCCCCCTAGAACCCTACTCCCTACCTGTCCCCTGACTGCCCCAACCCTTATCCACACCCCCACACCCAGACAGATCCCCTGGACTCCCGTGCCTATCTAATCGCTCCCCGCCCCCTGAACTCCGGACCCATACAACCCCCACACCCGCTCCCTGCCTGCCCCAACCCCTCTCCACACCCCTAACTCCTGGCAGTCCTCCCAGAACTCCCGACTCATCCAAGCCCTCACATCTCCTTGTCCCCTGACCACCCCCTCCAGATACCCCCCCAACCCTAACTGCTCCCCCAGGACCCTCTTTGCTCCCTGTCCCCTGACTGCCCTGACCCCTATCCACCCCCCAAACAGACCCCAGGACTCATATGCCCCATCCAACCCCCCTGTTCCCTGACCGCCCCCTCCAGAGACCCCAGCCCCTAACCACCCCCAGTATACCACCCCCATCTAACCACCCTGCTCCCTGACTGCCCCCTCCAGAGATCCCCGCCCCTAACCACCCCCGCACCCAACCCACCCTGCTCCCTGACTGCCCCCTCTAGAGATCCCCGCCCCTAACCACCCCCCCAGTATACCACCCCCCATCCAACCCACCCTGCCCCCTGACTGCCCCATCCAGAGATCCCTGCCCCAACCACTCCCCAGTATACCACCCCCTATCCAACCCACCCTGCTCCCTGACAGAGATCCCCGCCCCTAACCACCTCCCAGTATACCACCCCCGCACCCAACCCACCCTGCTCCCTGACTGCCCCCTCTAGAGATCCCCGCCCCTAACCACCCCCCCAATATACCACCCCCCATCCAACCCACCCTGCCCCCTGACTGCCCCATCCAGAGATCCCTGCCCCAACCACTCCCCAGTATACCACCCCCTATCCAACCCACCCTGCTCCCTGACAGAGATCCCCGCCCCTAACCACCTCCCAGTATACCACCCCCCATTCCAACCCACCCTCCTCCCTGACTGCCCCCTCCAGAGATCCCCGCCCCTAACCACCCCCCAGTATACCACCATCCCATCCTGCTCCCTGTCCCTTGACTGCCCTCATCCCTTAGCCACCTCTCCAGCCCCAGAGCCGGCCCCCTTACCATAAGGCTCCTCGCTCATCCGGAGCCCTGCTGGGGTAGGGGCTGGGATGCAGTGATTTGAGGGCGCTGGGTGGGAGTGCAGGCTCTGATGTGGGGCTAGGAATGAGGGGTGTGGGGTAAAGGAGGATTCTGGGCTGGGATTGAGGGGTTTGGAGAGTGGGAGGGAGATTAGGGCTGGGGCGGGGGGTTGGGGTGCCAGGGGACTCAGAGGTGCAGGCTCCAGATGGCGCTGTCCATGTCACTCCTCTGCCTCCTACATGGAGGCAGGGTCAGGCAGCTCTGCACGCTGCCCCATCCACGGGTGCTGCTCCCACAGCTCCCATTGGCTGCAGTTCCCAGCCAGTGGGAGCTCTGGGGGTGGCGCTTGGGGTGGAGGCAGCGTGCAGAGCCCCCTAGCTGACTCTGTGCCTAGGAGCTGGAGTGGGGACATGCCGGCTGCTTCCTGGGAGCTGCGCAGCATAGATGCTAGCAGGGAGCCTGCTACCGGACAGTCAACCGGACAGTCAACGACCCAGTCAGTGGTGCTGACCGGAGCCGCTAGGATCCCTTTTCATCCGGGTGTTCCGGACACCTGGTCACCCCAGTTACAATTGTCACTTGATACCTGTCCTTGCAGTAGCAGAAGATGTTGCATGTCTACTTTATTGTTTAGCCTTTTTTTAGATAGAAAATGGAAGTGATTTCTGTGGAAATTTCTCGTTTTTGAGGGGTGGAGGGAAATCAAAGTATTTTGATTCAGAAATGCTGTGGTGGTACCTCCGGCTTCCATTTGAATAGGTTAGGCTTCAGGATTGGACTACATTTCCCATAATGCACCACGGTCTTGCCTCTTGTTGAGCAGAGGCAATATATAACCTGAATCCCTGGCAATGGTGCATAATGGAAGATATAGTTCAGCTGAGGAGCACAACCCATAGAGGAGAATGGAGACATGAGGAAACCAAACTACCACTCCCATGAGGTACCATGGTAGCATATTCAAACTGAAATATTTTGCTGTTCAGGTATTCTGTTTTTGACAAAGAAATATAAAAAAATCCATGGAAAGCAGGCACTTTTTGCAAAAAAAAAAATTATTATTCAAAATTTTCACCATAGATACAAGAGCTCACATTCAAAACACACGTATAAGATGATGAGAAGATTTAGTTGAGGATGTTCCTGCTTTGAGTAGGGTGTTGATCTAGATGACCTTCTGAGGTCTCTTCCAACCATAATCTTCTGTGATTCTATGTTTCTAAGAAAAAAGGATGGGCTTTCTGAAATCTCTGGAGCAGAGTTTATTTTTATTTTCAGATTCAGAGTCAACTGCCCACTCTTTGCTCCCACAGCTCTAGAAAGGATTCATTTCTCTATTCAGGACTGATTAACTTCTAGTAGTTACACTGAGGGAGCAACAACCTTCAGTCACCATCCTTACGAAGTTTGCATATAAAGTAGGATTCTCGGTGTAGAAATTTGAACAAACCTCATAGAGAGTGAGGGGGAAAACTTCAAAAAAGGGTCTGAGTCCAACTTTCTTTTTTGTAGCTTGGATAATCATTTGAACAATCCCATCCTTGGAAGGTGCTGCAACCCTCCTCCCCACAAAACTCCTTTCCCCAAGAGGCAATGGCTCCTCCTATGTGATTCTGCTTTCTTGGTTGTGAGCTATAGCAGCCTGCTACCCCCTCTGACAATGGCAGGGAGAGCCTGCTGTACCTTCTTTCTCCTGGCACTCTCAGTAGGCAACCTGATAGGCCTTTTTCTCCACCTCCACTGAGATTCCTATCAAACACTGACCAACTAGTAATGGTTACACTAGAGGGCAATTAGAGCGAGCAGAGTTTATTGAATTATTAATAAAACCAAAAACTTGGAAATGATACAGACCCATCAAACTGTACACATAGCTCACCTATGTAACTGCGTGGTCTTATTTTGTTAACCCTCTCCTGAGCCCCTGTTCTTTTGTTATCCTTGCTTCTTGCATAATAGATTCTTACCTCGTGGGGGAAGAGTGTCAAGCTATGTGTTTGTATAACTACTAGCACAATGGGGCCTCTCTCCTGACTGGGGTCTCCAGAATCCATCACTATACAAATAATAATAATAATAATCTAGCAGGGGAAGGTAACAGCATGGTAGGCCCTCTCTAGCGCCTGGGAGAGGGAGGATGTCTTCCCTCCCCATTGCCCAGTCAGTCAATGACCTGTAGGCCAGAAGGGACAATTGTGATCATCTAATCACACCCCCAGTGTAACACAACCCATAGAACTTCCCCAAAATAATCTCTAGACCATATTTTTTAGAAAAACATCCAATCTTGATTTAAAAATTTTCAGTGATGGATAATCCACTACAACCGTTGGTAAATGGTTTGAATGGTTAATTACCCTCAGTCAAAAACTGATGCCTTCTTTTCAGTCTGAATTTGTCTGGCTTCAATTTACAGCCATTAGCTCAGGTTATATTCTGCAAGACTGGGGTTGCGGGGCTGGTTACACGGCTCCCCCTCGTCTGGTGCCAGCCTGCGGCTGGCTCTGGGGCGGGGCAGGGGGCTGCTGAACGGTGACACTGAACAGGTGTTGATGGGCTGTGTAGAGGGACCCCAGGCCAGGGGGGTGTTTGTTTAATCCCATCCTGCCCCCCAATACTTCCCCCCCAAATTGCTACTTGCATGTTTATCCTTTCGATCCTGCCTCAGTGAGCCTCCAGCTGCCGCCTAGCTGTGGCAGGGACTGGGTCCTAGGCCTGAGCCGATCCAGAATAAATCAAGTATTGCTCACGCTGTGTAAACGCCCTGGGACTCCGGTTCAAACCCCGGCTGTGCCGGTCATCAGAGCACGGTGAGCAGGTGCCAATCAGTCACCGACAAACCAGCGAGAGATTCCCAGAGACTGGTTTCTGCCCATCCAATGCCCCCTGAAGCAAAGTGCCAGGGACCCCCGGATCCACTGCAGGGCTCTGACCTCAGGTTAATAAAACCAAAATAATTACCCAGAAGTCACTCTGAGCCCCAAGGCTGGGCTAGCGGGGGGCTGAAGATCGTGTGTGAGGGGAGGGCCAGCTTTAGGCCTATTCCACCAATTCTCCTGAATCAGGCCCGACGCCTAAAAACCTGGCGGCGGTCCAGGTCTTCAGCGGCACTTCAGCGGCAGGTCCTTCGCTCGCTCCAGGTATTTGACAGACCTGGAGTGAGTGAAGGACCCGGCACCAAAGTGACCCGCCGAAGACTCGGAGCACCACCCAGTGAGTACAAGCCCCACGTGTTCTTTTACATGGGTTTTTTTTTGGGTCATCCCTGCCGGGGCCCCGTCAAAACTGATCCTAAAGCTGGTCCTGGTGAGGGGCACTGGCAGAGCAGGGGGCTGCGGGTCGGGAGTGAGGGGCACCGGTGGCGCTGGGGGGGGCTGCGGGTCAGGAGTGAGGGGCACCAGCAGACCTCGTGGGGGGGGAATGAGGGGCACTGGCCGGGCTGGGGGCTGCGGGTTGGGAGTGAGGGATGCTGGCAGAGAGAAGGGGCGGGGCTAAGGGGGCTGCAGCTCAGGTGTGAGGGGCACTGGCGGAGCAGAGGGCTGCGGGTCAGGAGTGAGAGGCGCCAGCGGAGCAGGGGACCTGCGGTTCGGGAGTGAGGGGCACCGGTGGTGCTGGGAAGGGGAGTGCGGGTTGGGAGTGAGGGGCACCGGTGGAGCAGTGAGGTTGCAGGTCAGGAGTGAGAGGCACCGGCAAATCCGAGGGCTGGCGGTCGGAAGTGAGGGGCACTGGTGGCGCTGGGGGGGTGGGGCTGTGGGTCGGGAGTGAGGGACACCATCGGAGCCGAGGGCGGGGGGTCGGGAGTGAGGGGCACCGGTGACGCTGGGGGGAGGGCTGCGGGTCGGAAGTGAGGGGCACCGGCCAAGCCAGGGACTGTGGGTCGGGAGCAAGGGGCACCAGCGGAGCAGAGGGCTGCAGGTCAGGAGTGAGGGGCACCGGAGGCGCTGGTGGGGGGGCTGCGGGCCGGGAGTGAGGGGCACCGGCCGAGCCGGGGGCTGTGGGTCGAGAGCGAGGGACACCGGCAGACCAGGGGGCTGCAGGTCGGGAGTGAGGGGCATCGGTGGCGCTGGTGGGGGGCTGTGGGGCGGGACTGAGGGGTACCGGCCGAGCCAGGGCCTGCGGGTCAGGAGCAAGGGGCACTGGAGGAGCAGGGGGCTGTGGGTCGGGAGTGTGGGGCACTGGTGGCACTGGGGGGGGCTGCGGGTCAGGAGTGAGGGATACTGGTGGCACTGGGGGAGGGTTGCGGGTCGGGAGTGAGAGGCACTGGTGGTGCTGGGGGGGTTGTGGGTTGGGAGTGAGGGGCACTGGCAGAGCAGGGGGCTGCGGGTCGGGAGTGAGGGACACCAGTGGTGCTGAGGGGGGCTGCGGGTCGGGAGTGAGGGGCACTGACGGAGCAGGGGGGTTCAGGTCGGGAGTGAGGGGCACCCTGCGTCATGCCTGTTTCTCCAAGGCATCATGACGAAGGACTTGGGGGCTTTATATCCTGCCGGTGACCCCACACCCCAGCGATGCTGATGGCTGCCCTGCTCCTGCTGCTGGTGCTGCTGGCCCTGGTTGTGCTGGGGGGCAGGTGGGGGCTTTGCAGGGAGGGGGTGGCTTGAGCACCCTGCCTGGCCCCTGGGCCCTGCCCCTGGTCGGGGGATTGCCCCACATGCTGCACCCCAAGCTGCCCCTGCACCTGCTGGAGCTCGCCCGGCGCTACAGGCCCGTCTACTGGCTCTGCTTCAGGGCCAAGGGTGAGAGGGGTCAGGGCCGCCCTGATGGACCCCCGGGCACCCTTCCTGTCCCCTCTGTGCCTTGCCCCTCCCCCACCGGGCCACTTTCCTTCCCCCCTGTGCCTGGCCCCCTCCTCCACCCGGTCTCCTTCCTTCCCTCCTTCACCCCTGGGCTTACTCCCTCCCTGCTCTGTCCCAGGTGGGGTTCCCTCCCCTCCTGGGTCCCCCCATTTACATCGCCGCGTGTGCCCCCAGACGTCCTGGTGCTGAACAGCGTGGAGTCCCTCCGCCAGCCGCTGACCCAGAAATGGTCCAATTTCGCCGGGCGCCCCCCCAGCTTTGTCGGTAATGGGGGGCTGGGGTTTGAGATGGGGGGTTGGGGCTGGTTTGGGGGGGCTGGGGGTGGGTGGAGATGTGTTGCCAGAGGGTTTGGGGGGGCTGTTCATGAAGGTATTGGGGGGGTCAGCTCCTCCTCCAGTTCTCTGAGCTCCGACTCCACTGGGCTCTGCCATCAGTAGCTTCCAGAGTTAACGCTGCAACGGGAAAGAGGCAGGTCCCAGGGGCTTGGGTGGGGGTAGGGGTCTCTCCCCACCAGGTCACTATACTTCCCCTCCCCCCCCCGCAGCAGATCTCATCTCCCTGGGGGGCCATGATCTGTCCCTGAGCGACTTCACCCCCAGCTGGTGGCTGCAGCACAAAGCAGCTCACTTGGCCCTGGCTCGCGCCCAGCACCTGCAGCTGGACCTGGTTCTGGGGGCCCAGGCAGCTGCGTTCTGCCAGGTGAGGGCTTCGCTTCGACCCCCTAGTGACTCCCTAAGCCCAGGGAAATACCAACCCTGATAGGGACCCGCTTCATCCTAGAGACCCCGGGATCCCCCCCAGGAACACCCCTTCACCTCTGGGAACCTCCCCAGGGACCGCCTAAGCCCAGGGAAATACCACCCCCCATAGGGACCCACTTCATCCTAGGGACCCCCAGGATCCCCCCCAGGAACTCCCCTTTTGCCCCCGGGGAACCCCCAGGGAACTGCCACATCCCATAGGGACCCCCTTCTTCCCAGGAACCCCCCTTCACCTCTGGGGATCCCCCAGGAACCCCCTACTCCCAGGAAATACCACTCCCCATAGGGACCCGCTTCATCCCAGGGACCTCCCTTCACCTCTGGGGACCTCCCCCAGGGATCGTCTACCCCCTATAGGGCTCCTTCACCCTGGGGACCCCCCCAACAGGGACCCCCCCAACATCTCACTTCCTGCCCATCTCCCCCCGGGAACCCGGATCTGTTCTGGCCCCTCCCCCCGAGGCCCACCTTGGCGGGGAGGGTCGCGGGCCTGGGGCACTGCCTCCACTTGACCTGTCTCTGCCCCCCAGGTTTTCTCTAGCTATGGAGGGGCCACTGTGGACGTGGCCCAGGACTTCTTGCTGTAGACCTGTTGCACCATCTGCGCCCTGGCCTTCAGCCCCATGGTGAGCGGGGGGGGGGCGCCCCAGGGGACCCATCGCCTGGGGGCGGTGGGGAGTGTCCCGAGGGGACCCTGGCGTCTGGGTGGGGGGGCAGGGAGCGCCCCTAGGGGACCCCGGCGTCCGGGGGGGAGTGCCCTGAGGGGACCCAGGCGTCTGGGAGAGGGAGCGGGGAGCGACTCTAGGGGACCCCGGCGTTCGGGTAGGGGGGGCAGGGACTCACCCCTAGGGGACCCCGGAGTCCGGCGGGGTGGGGAGCGACTCTAGGGGACTTAGGTGTCCAGGCGAGAGGGTGGCAGGGGGCGCTGTGTGGTGGGGATGGGGTGTCGCTGTGGAGGGCCATCAGGGACGGGGGGAGCTGCAGGGGGCGCTTTGGGGCAGGGACTGGCGCTGTGGAGCGGGGAGGGGGTGTCGCTGTGGGGCGCGGGAGGCAGTGGGGGAGCTGCAGGGGGTGCTGTGGGGCGGGGGTGGGGCAGGGAGCTGCAGGGGCACTGTGTGGCGGGGAGTGGGTGTCGCTGTGGGGCGCGGGAGGCAGCGGGGGAGCTGCAGGGGGCGCTGCGGGGCGAGGGTGGAGTGGGGGGGGTGTTCCAATGGGGGGCCGGCAGGGGAGCTGCAGGGGGCGCTGTGGGGCAGGGACTGGCAGTGTGGGGTGGGGAGGGGGCGTGGGAGCTGCAGGGGGTGCTGTGGGGCGGGGGTGTCACTGTGGAGGGCCAGCAGGCAGCGAGGGAGCTGCAGGGGCGCTGTGGAATGGGGAGGGGTGTCGCTGTGGGGGGGGGGCAGCAGGCAGTGGGGGAGCTGCAGGGGGCGCTGTGGGGCAGGGAGGGGGTGGCGCTGTGGGGGGCCAGCAGTGGCGCCGCAGTCTCAATCTCAGAGTCCCCCCCAGGTGTTCCCCAGAGGGGACCTGCGGTGGCTCCTGCAGCAGATTTGGTTCCGAGACGCCTTCGTCCGGGCCCAGATCCAGCAGCACCAGGTGGGGGCTGAGGGGGGCTACCCGGGGATGGAGCCGTTGGGCGGGGCTTGGGGTTCTCTGGGTTGAGGGGTGCCCCTGGGGGCAGGGTACGGGGTGGGGGTCTCTGGAGTATGTGGTGTTAGGGTCCCTGGTAAGGGGGTTGGGGGCTGGGGTGTGGGTCTCTGGGGGGTGGGAGTCGGGGTTTGGAGGGTCTCTGGGGAAAGGGTGGAGTACAGGGTGGGGGTGCTCAGGTGGGAGTGGAGGCTCCCCGGTGTTGGGTTTGGGAGTCTCTGGGGCAGGGGTGGGAGTGTCCCCAGTGATGGAATTGGGGGGGGTCTCTGGAGGGGTACAGGGTGGTGGTGCTCTGGGGTGGGGTTTGGTAGTCTCTGGGGCAGGGATGCAGGGTTCCCGGTGTGGGTTTTGGGGGTCTCTGTGGTGGGGGTGGAGGGTCCCCGGTGCCGAGTTTTGGGGTCCACATTACCTCCCCTTACGCCCACATCCCCCCAGGAGTTGCTGCGCCCCGAGTGCACCTGGGACATGGTGGATCATATGCTGCAGCTGCTGGGGGAGCGGCGAAGGGCCGGGGGGGACCTAACCATAATCAAAGTAGACACAGTCCCCACAGACTCCATCCTAAGAACTGATGCTTGCTGGCATAGGACATGTAGGTCCACTGAAAACAGGAATCTTTCTACTGAGTTCAGATTAGGTCCTTAGATTTTCAGTTAGTTCAGTGGAAGACTGTTAGGGGGCTTCTTCCTTCACTCTTACCCTTCCCTGGTACTTTTTGCATGAACGGAGAGCAACAATACCCAAAGTCTGAAGGTGCAAACAATTCGATGTTTTTTGGGGTAAGCTTCCAGCAAGCTTAAATTTAAGTTCCTTTTCCTTATTTTCGAATTCCAACTTACTTCCTGTTTGCCCCTAATTTATATAGTAATATTTTCAGCTATACCTTAACCAATCATTCTACTCAAATTTACCTAACCAATCCTAACGTATTGTAACATGATTAGCTAACCAATTATACCCCACCACCTTCATTGGTTTACACCCAACAAAATTAATTATACAGCAGACAGAAACAATCACAGAACCAGACAGAGACCATGCAAATTGTCACGGTATAAACCCCCACTTTGAACCTTAGCGTCCAAAAGATGGGGTACCAGCCTGAATTCCTCTAAGCTCAATTGCCAGATTAGTACTTGTAGTGCTGCTACCAACCAGGAATTCTAGTGCCTGGTACACTCTGGTCCCCCAAAAACCTTGCCCGGGGACCCCCAAGACCCAGACCCTCTGGATCTTAACACAAGGAAAATAAACCCTTTCCCTCACTGTTGCCTCTCCCAGGCTTCCCCTCCCTGGGTTACCCTGGAAGATCACTGTGATTCAAACTCCTTGAATCTTAAAACAGAGAGGAAAATCCACCTTCCCCCCTCCTTCTCTCTCCCCCTCCCAGACTCTACCTGAGAGAGAAAGTAATCCTAACACAGAGAGAAAATTAACCTCTCTCTCCCACTTCCCTCCTTTCTCCCCACCAATTCCCTGGTGGATCCAGACCCAGTCCCCTGGGGTCTCACCAGAATAAAAAAACAATCAGGTTCTTAAACAAGAAAAGCTTTTAATTAAAGAAAGAAAAAAAAGTAAAAATTATCTTTGTAAATTTAAGATGGAACAGGTACAAGGTCTTTCAGCTATAGACACTGGGAATACCCTCCCAGCCTAAGCATACAAATACACATTTGAACTTCTCCCAGCCAAATACAAATAAAGAAAACAAACATAAGTCTAACTCGCCTTATCTACCTGGTACTTACTATTCTGGACATATAAGAGACTGTATTAGAGAGATTGGAGAGAAACCTGGTTGCACGTCTGGTCACTCTCAGAACCCAGAGAGAACAACAACCAAATACTAACAGCACACACAAAAAACTTCCCTCCCTCAAGATTTGAAAGTATCCTGTCCCCTGATTGGTCCTCTGGTCAGGTGACAGCCAGGCTTACTGATCTTGTTAACCCTTTACAGGCAAAAGAGATATAAAGTACTTCTGTTTTATTAACTCCTACTATCTGTTTATGACACGCCCCCCAAATTGCTGACAGTGTGGAACCACACTGGCAGTGATTTTTCCCTAGAACTTTAGAATAAACAGATTAATAAACACATGCATCCTTACATATGCCACTAATTATGTAAAACTACAAGATTCTTCACATTGTAAGGACAATTTTTAACCAGTTGATTCTGGGGAACTTTCAAGGGAGTGTGCATCAACTTTCTGATTTGTTGCCGCTGCAGACGTTCCAGGGTTGTGGAGAGGGTCACCTTTTCCATGCAACCGTCACTTTTCCCTTCCTTGTAGACACCGTCAGGCCACTCAGCGTCATCTCCTCCCTGGGCTGTAAACTGACAAACCTGTAAGTCTCTAAAATAAAAGGGTTTGAGAGAATTAACATGGTACACTCTGGGCTTTAGGGAGGAATTGGGAAATGCTATGAGGTAGTTAACAGCTCCCAGGTGCTCTTGGACCGTGAATGGCCCTTCCCATGATGCTTTCATTTTATGGGCCTGTTGCGCCTTCAAGACCATAACCTGGTCTCCTACCTTGAAGGAACGCTCCCTGGTATGTCTATCATACCAGGCCTTTTATTCTTTTTGACCATCCTTTAAGTTTTCTTTAGCAAGGGCTAAAGAGTGTCGGAGGGTGTTTGTAGGTTGCTTACAAAATCCAGAATGTTAGTTCCTGGAGATGGTGTAAACCCCTCCCATTGCTGCTTCACCAACTGTAATGGCCCTTTAACCTCATGGCCATACACAAGCTCAAATGGTGAGAACCCTAAACTGGGATGTGGTACAGCCCTGTAAGCAAAGAACAACTGCTGCAATACTAGGTCCCAGTCATTGGAGTGTTCATTCACGAATTTATGTATCATGGCCCCCAAAGTTCCATTAAACCTTTCCATCAGGCCATTGGTTTGATGGTGGTAAGGGGTGGCAACCAAGTGATTCACCCCTTGAGTTTTCCACAGTTCTTTCATGGTCCCTGCCAGTAAATTTGTCCCTGAATCGGTGAGGATATCGGAGGGCCAACCTACCCTGGCAAAAATGTCTATGAGGGCCTGGCACACAGTTTTAGCCCTAGTGTTGCCTAGAGCTACTGCTTCTGGCCATCGGGTAGCAAAGTCCATGAAAGTCAGTATGTACTGCTTTCCTCTGGGGATCTTTTTTGAGAAAGGACTCAGAATATCCACAGCTACTCGCTGAAATGGGGCCTCTATTATGGGGAGTGGTTGGAGAGGGGCCTTGACCTGGTCTTGGGGCTTTCCCACTCTTTGGCACACCTCACAAGACCGGACATACTTGGCAACATCTTTGTCCATCCCCTCTCAGTGGAAGGACTTTCCCAACCTGTCTTTGGTTCTGTTCACCCCAGCATGGCCACTGGGATGATCATGGACTAAGCTTAAGAGCTTCCCCCAGTACTTAGTTGGAACCACCAACTGTTTTTGTGGATGCCAGTCTTCCCGGTGTCCACCAGAAAGAGTCTTCTTATATAAAAGCCCTTGTTCTACAACAAACTGGGATCGATTAGAAGAGCTGAGATGTGGTGGGGTGCTCCATGCCGCCGCCCAAGCTTTTTGAAGGCTGTCATCTGCTTCCTGCTCAGTCTGGAACAGTTTCTTGGAGGCTGTAGACACCAGTTCTTCCTTAGACTGTGGACATGGGCTTGGTCCCTCAGGAAGCGATGTAGGTAATGGGGTTGTTTCCGTGGCTGGTGAACCACTCTCCGCTGGTGCTCCAGGTGGTGTTTCAGGCTCTGTCTGAGCCTAGTGGGTCTGGTTGTCTGCTGCTTCTGCCAGTTCAGGCTCGCTGGCGCCCTCTGGCTTTGGGGTTGAAGATGCGTTTGCAAGTGCTGGCAATGGTTCTGGTGCTGGTTGCATTTCCAGGTCCGGGTCTGGGACTGGAAGTACTGTGGCTGTTGCAGTCATTGGCAGGGGATCCGGGTCCACTAACTGTATCTGGGTCTTTGGTAATACAGACAGGGCCCCTGTGGACGGCTTAGGAACAGGGATGGGTCTGGAAGCTTGCCTGGCTTGGCTGCGTGTAACCATTCCCACCCTCTTGGCCCACTTTACCTGGTTGGCCAAGTCTTCCCCCAGTAGCATGGGGATGTGATAATTGTTATAGACTGCAAAAATCCACATTCCTGACCAGCTTTTGTACTGGACAGGCAGTTTAGCTGTAGGCAAGTTTACCACTTGTGACATGAAGGAGTAAACTGTTACTTGGACCTTTGGGTTGATGAATTTGGGGTCCACTAAGGATTGGTGGATAGCTGACACTTGTGCACCCGTGTCTCTCCACGCGATAACCTTCTTTCTGCCCACTCTCAAAATTTCCCTTCGCTCCGAGGGTATTTGAGAGGCATCTGGGCCTGGGGATCTTTGGAGTGATGGAGATATAATGAACTGCACTCGGCTGAGGTTCTTGGGACACTTGGCCTTTATATGTCCCAGTTCATTACACTCGAAGCATTGCCCAGCTGACTGGTCAGTGGGCCGAGGTGGGTTACTGGAGATTGGTGAGGTGAGAGAATAGAGAGTCAGTGGCTTTCCTTTGGTTGTAGGTGGGGTCTTGGGTTGCCCTCGGGTATAGAGTTTATTGTCGGTATGACCCCTGTGATATTCGCTCCCCTTGATAGTAGCTTTTTTCTTTTCTGCCACTTCCACCCATCTGGCTCCAATCTCCCCTGCCTCGGTGACAGTTTTGGGCTTCCCACCTAGGATGTACCTTTCTATTCCCTCCAGAACACCCTCTAAGAACTGCTCCAATTGTATTAGGAGGTGCATGTCATCCAGAGATTTAACATTGGCTCCTGATATCCAGGCATTATAATTCTTTCCAGTGTGGTAGGCATGTCGGGTGAATGACACATCTGGTTTCCACCTTAGGGCTCTGAACCTCCGACGGGCATGCTCAGGTGTTAGCCCCATTCTGATTCTGGCCATGGTTTGAAAAAGTTTATAATCGTTCATGTTCTCCTTAGGCATTTCAGCCACCACCTCTGCTAAGGGTCCACTGAGCAGTGGCCTCAGCTCTATCATGTACTGGTCTTCAGAGATGCTGTACCCATGGCAGGTCCTTTCAAAATTTTCTAGGAAGGCCTCAGTGTCATCACCTGCCTTGTAGGTGGGAAATTTCCTGGGATGTGGAACAATAACTGGTGAAGGGTTGTTAGGATTGGCTGGAGCATGCTGCCTAGCCTGCGCTAATTCCAGTTCATGCTTTCTCCCTTTTTCCCTCTCTTCCCTCTCTCTTTCTTTTATCTCCAGCTCTCTCCTGTGGGTAGCCTCTCTTTCTCTTTCTCTCAGCTCCATCTCTTTTTGTTTTATTTCTAGTTCTTGTAGTTTCTTTTCCATGTCTCACTTGTGGTCTGCATCTTTGATTTGTACCTCTGCCTCCAGTTTTGCCCGTTCCTGTTTCAGGGTGTCCTTGGTAGTCATGGTTTCTGCTTTCTTGTGTTGGGGCGCCCTCAGCTGTTTACTGCCTGAAATGCTGCTTTTCTGTTGCCTTCTTCAGATTGCTTAGCAACAGAGTCTTTTTTAACTCCTTCTACCTAGCTATTCCCAACAGAATTAGAAAGAAAAAAAAACATTCATTTGCAAATGTGTTTTGCTGGTGTATGGTGACTCACAACTGGAATCCCTTTGTTTAACAAAAATCCTTGTTAAACCCTAATGCCTCTGCCTTCAGAGTACTCAGAAGGGAGAGACCAAAAAAAACTTGCAGACCTTTGCTTTTAAAACAATCTCCTCTAGTCTGCTTTACACACAGCTAGCAGGGAAAGAGAAAGAAAAAATCCTACTGGCTTTTGCTTCTACACCCAAATCTCTCAGTCTGCCTGCAGATAGCTAGCAGGGAGAGAAATAAAAACCTCACTGGCTTTTTGACTTCTATCTATCTATCTATCCCCCTCGCTGCACACCATGTCATGGTATAATTCCCCACTCTGAACCTTAGCATCCCAAAGATGGGGTACCAGCATGAATTCCTCTAAGCTCAATTACCAGATTAGTACTTGTAGCACTGCCACCAACCAGGAATTCCAGTACCTGGTACACTCTGGTCCCCCAAAAACCTTGCCCGGGGACCCCCAAAACCCAGTCCCTCTGGATCTTAACACAAGGAAAGTAAACCTTTCCCTCACTGTTGCCTCTCCAAGGCTTTCCCTCCCTAAGTTACCCTGGAAGATCACTGTGATTCAAACTCCTTGAATCTTTAAACAGAGAGGAAAATTCACCTTCCCCCCTCCTTCCCTCTCCTCCTCCCAGACTCTCCCTGAGAGAGAAAGTAATCCTAACACAGAGAGAAATTAACCTTTCTCTCCCCATTCCCTCATTTTTCCCCACCAATTCCCTGGTGAATCCAGACTCTGTCCCCTGGGGTCTCACACCGCAATAAAAAAACAATCAAGTTCTTAAACAAGAAAAGCTTTTAATTAAAGAGAGAAAAACAATAAAAATTATCTTTGTAAATTTAAAATGGAATAGGTACAGGGTCTTTCAGCTATAGACACTGGGAATACCCTCCCAGCCTAAGTATACAAGTACAAATTAAAATCTTTTCAGCAAAATATCAATTTGAACTCTTCCCAGCCAAATACACATTTGAACTCCTCCCAGCCAAATACACATTTGCAAATAAAGAAAACAAACATAAGCCTAACTCGCCTTATCTACCTAGTACTCACTATTCTGAACTTATAAGAGCCTGTATCGGAGAGATTTGGAAGAAAGCTGGTTGCACGTCTGGTCCCTCTCAGAACCCAGAGAGAACAACAACCAAAATCTAACAGCACACACAAAAACTTCCCTCCCTCAAGATGTGAAAGTATCCTGTCCCCTGATTGGTCCTCTGGTCAGGTGACAGCCAGGCTCACTGATCTTGTTAACCCTTTACAGACAAAAGAGATATGAAGTACTTCTGTTCTATTAACTCTTAACTATCTGTTTATGACAGCTTCTAACCAGAGTTGGTCGTTTACCTGTAGGAATGTAGTGGTGCCAGTTATTACAACCTCACCAGAAGTATTTACCATGCAAGGTATTTTCGTTTTCAAATCTCTTCATATAAAAGTCTGGCGTCATAGCAAAGGGCTTTGTGCACAGAATCAATACAGACTTCCCATGTAATCCAACCAAAGATGCAAGATATATATAGGTTCTTATCCTGTGGCCATCACCATAGTATCTGTGTAACCTGGCCGTGAGACTGGGAGCTAAAGTAGCAACTGCAGCCCACTGTGCAACACCCCGGTGGGATTTGTGACCCGTGGATCTGCATACCCCAGCAACTTCCCCGGACTACTAACAAATCATTTCAATTGAAGTTAGGTGCTTAAATATTTCTGTGGAGCTGGGTCATGTGACTTGCCCATGACCATAAAAAGAGAGTCCTTTTTGAGAACTTCATCTCTCCTAAGCAGAGAACACCTCTGTAGCCAGTAGTTAGGACAAATTCTAAAAATTCCTGACTCATCCACTCGTACAGAAGGCCCTAAAGGTGATGGGGTGGAAAAGAACATAAGAAGCCCACACAAGGGGTTGGTATTCCTTCAGTGACACAGAGAACAAGGATGCTGATAAACTGGAGAGGGTTCAAAGAAGATCCACAAGACTGATTAGATTAGAAAACATGCCTTATAGCGATAGGTTCAAGGACAGTAAGTAGTGAACGGCAAACAGTCGCCACTAAGAGCTGCAGGGGGCTGTGCCTGCGGACAGTCGACGTCTGGAAAATGTCTCGCAGCCCACAATCAGCTTATGCTGATGGGCCGGAGGTTGCCCACCACTACTCAAGGAGCTCAATTTGTTTAGCGTAACAAAGGCTAAGAGGTAACTTGATCACAGTCTATAAGTATCTACATGTGGAACAAATATTTGTAATGGAATCTTCAGTCCAGCAGAGAAAGATAAAACATGATCCAGTGGCTGGAAGTTGAACCTAGACAAATTTGGACTGGAAATAATGCATGCATTTTCAACAGGGGTAATTAACCTTTGGAACAATTTACTACAGGTCATGGATACTCCATCACTAGCGTTTA